>NW_028175030.1:0-36277 GCF_965226575.1 Pagrus pagrus
TTATGAAAAAACCCTTTTTTGATTCTTTTGATCAGTGGACCTGTACGGACTTAAGGAATATAAATTATCAAAGAATAGACACAAATAAGACTTCAAGACTACTTCAAAGGTAGTCACTGCTTTTATCTGCCTCTCTTGTTTACCATGCTAAAAAATCTGAATGAATTATTCAATGGTTCTTCTGGTTTCCGTTAAACAAACTGAACGACTGAATTGTGGAAAAATCCAACCGATCGAACCGTGTATAGCTTGTTCATATTTACAAAAGTTAAACATTTATACCGTTGGGGGTCTCTGAGGTGGTAACATGTTACCGGACTTATAGAAATGGATTGCATTACTTCTTTATTGCTTTAAGTATTATCTTACTGTTACGTGTTACTTTTGTAGAGTTACTCCCAATACCATTTATTAGCAACATGTTTCACATCAAGAGCTTCTCAAAACACCACTAAAATTCCCATTAAACTGGATGTCTCTCATAACACTTGTTGTCAATGGTTTTAATGTCATTTCTGTTCCACTGTTGGATTCTTACGAGTCATGAGTGTCATCCCACACTCTTTAATTGGGCCACTTTGGATACGTTTTTAATTAGTGGAGGGGTTAAATGTGAGAAATGGAACAAAAGCTTGAGGTTTTGTTCAAACAGAACTTGAGGTGATTTTTTTTAAACTGGCGTGATTGCATTTAAAGTCAATGGAATCACATGGGAGGGTTCAAAAATACTGTACGTGCAACTCAGCAAAAAATTTGCACTTATCCTGAAGCCGTTGTTGGATGATGGTCAAATGTATTCAACTTTATTCTGTTCGTCTGCAGGCTCTGCTCTGCGCTTTTTTTTTGCTGTGCTGTTTTATGTTTATGCATCACAGTAGAAATGATTTGTGTCACAAAGAGCTCCAGATGATACACACCTCACACTCACAGACACACACACACACCACATCACCCTGTGCTCCGTTTTATTGACAGGGGGCCCAGGAGGACAGGGTGGTAAAATGTACACAGCATTCATTACGCATGCACACACACAAGCAAACGCACACACAAGTAAACACACACACAAAGGATACTTTATACGATTTACGACCACACATAAAAGGAAGAGGGTGGGCTCGAGAAGAAATAAACATGATAAACAAAGACATAAGGCAACACTCACACTTACATACACACAGTTATGCAAATATTTCCATGACCACAGACTGAGGAAGTCATTGATTAGCTTTAGAAAAAACAAGTGAGCCACAAAAATCAGCAGACTTGTATGACTTCACTTTTTAACGAGTTTGTGGTCATTAAACACCAATGGGATTGGTTCACAAAGCAAAGCACTGTTCATAGCTTGCGCATGATGACACGAGTCTGCACCAAAAACATGTTTGCAGCTGAAATCTTTATTTCTTTAATCACATAAACTGGCAATACAAACGTTTTATGCTTCAACGGATCATTATGAAGTAAATGTTGATTGCACAATGTCATGGATGTAGAATAATGAAACCATCTGCGTCCACATTGGTTCCCTATAAACCTCGCTATCACTATACAATTTTGTCTGCCACTGAGCACACAGTCACTCGGGAAAAGGAAGGTTGACTGGCAATCCATTTCTCTTATAGACTAAATTATTCAATAAACTCACATTTTGTCCTGTGTTGTTGTTATTTGCAACAGCGGCACCGACAGTAATACCACTTAGAAACACTACAGGGGAAAAGTTGTCTGTTGACACTATAAATAAGTCATATATATATATATAGCTTAAGGCGAGTGTTGGTAAGTTATTCTAGGAGAGTTTTTTTGTTACATTTGTCGAAAATCTCTCAACATCCTGACAGCAATCAATAAATAAAACGCTCTGAAAAATAAGAGAAATAAAATACAGTAACTGGCTCTTGCAGGTCTCTAATAAACCCATCCAATTGTTTCATTCTGCCTGTATGACCAGAGTCTTCCAGAAGGCCTGGTGGATGTATTGCTAATGCTATTAGTGAGTTAGTGGCGCAAGATCGGCAAAGAAAGTGTAGCCAAAATACAATATGCTAGCTCGACAGTGGTAAGTTCTAACAACAGGCATGTCGGTTGTTTACATTCATTGTGATAATGTTCTGTGTTTTCTTACATGTGAGTGAGTTGGATATGTTTAACAATTAGAATGATGCCCAGCACTCACAGTCCACAGCATCTGCGCCTGTTGTTAGCAGCTTGCTAACCCAGTAGCACAAAGCACACAGCCCCATAACCCATCAGAGAGCCCCGTTGGCTGTAATACGGTCCTGTAGCGGCTAACGTTAACATAAAGCACACAGCCCCTAAGCCAAAGAACAGGGTTAGGGTTAGGCAGCAACAGCCTCTTTCAGTTAGCACAATGCACACAGCCTTAGAGCCAAGCTAACCCAGTTAGCACAAAGCACACACCTAAAACAGTAAGGAGCAAGTGCTGGGTAGCCTTTTCAGACTGAGGTACGTTCATGACAGCTATCTTGCTTGTGTTAATATGATTGCGGCTTTTTGGCATTTGGGAGTTGTTTATTTATGCATTTATTAGATCAAAGGAGCTAAGAGAGCTTGTTGATCTTAGCAAACTACCTGCTAACACGTCTCCCTGCTGGCCAGCGAGAGCGACAAGGCAGTCGGTGTTGTTGGGGAGGGGGTGGGATTTTTCCGATTGCATACTTTCAAATTTCAGCTTGGTTTCTACAATCATACCCTCCCAACTATAAGAGTTTTAAAATAAAAGCACGGGTCTGAGCTTCAGTACAGCTCTTTCTTTCTCTTTCTCTCTCCTACACACACGCACACACACACAAAAGCCCAGGGAGATCAATCTCTTGCTCTCGCTCTGTCACACCAATAATAATTCCATAAATGTTTAAAATCAGAATCGGAATCTCGGCACAGCTGTTAATAATGCTTCTATTAATAATTAAGACTCCTGTTCCATTAATAACATGCTGAGAGACGCCCTAAAATATATCACTGTCCACAGTACAGCTTATAAATATTTACAAGTCTGGTTATAAAAGGTGCAATTTCTTAAAGTTACACCTTTAAAATGCGTTTTCTGGCTTGCTTTTAATCAGTTTTGGGATGTTTGTGTAAGCCATCCAAAAGTCGGTCTCCGCTGTTGACAAGTAATCATAGATCATGTATATTTAACATTACGGTGTTTCCCACAGACTGGCTGTGTACTGGTGGCGGGAGGAGGGGGATTGTTGGTATTTGACAAAGTGAGAATGAGACTCATAAGTCAACTACCTTTTTCAGAAAGGTATAAGAGCGTTAAGAGTTTGCCTACATTAACGTAACATAGTGTTGCTTTTATTGTCTACCTTAATGCAAGCACACAGGTTTGCCTCTCCTTACTGTTTTCTCTCTACAAGCAACGTTATCCATTTTCATTTTATAGTCACCCCAAGAAACACTTCGCGTTTAAAGATTGAAGCCTTTCACCTGTGATTCCATTGTCATAAGCCACATATATTTGGGCAGTCGTTAATATACCTGGGCCCACGTAAAGTCTATTAGGGGCAAACACTGATTCATTTTAATGACATGATGTGAGATCTGTCGAACATAATTCATTCAGTAAAAATATGCTACGCCTTGTTATAAATTGCTTTAAAGATACTTTATTTAATTAAACTTTAATGTCCACATTAAGTGTAAACACTTTGAAAAGGCATTATCAGCCTAGTGCACTTTAAACTAGACTTAGTAACAACATCAATAATTAAAAACCACGCTATAAAGAAAGAAAAATAGGTTAAGATGAAGATGAAGAGACGGACACAACAGAAAAAAGGTCAGACAAAGACAGAAGAAAAGAACAGGTGAAGCGAATGTTTTTAGTGCCCTCCAACAGGTGATTTTGAGCTGAAGTCTTCATAAATCTGACACAAAATGGCCAAAGGACTATAGTGTAGTCTGCCACACATGCTGCAACACACACAATTAGGTAACATAGACTATAAATAAGCTCACAGATAGACACATGCAGGGATAGACAAACACACAGGTGACGGATGGTCTCCTCTCAGCTCAGTCTGATATATCGCATGTTGGCAAATGTGTACTGTAGAAAATGAGACACTACACAAAACAATGTATAAGAACCTGAGAAAAACCCTTGTTGTAAGATCGTGTCCTGAAGTAAAATTGAACATTGTGTGTATGAGGGACACAGAGTGAGTGTCAGTCTTGCATTTTTGCAAGAAAAGGACAAGAAAAGGATAAAATTGCCAGCGACTAGCAGAGCTGTTGACCTTCTGAAAAAAAAAACTCAGGTAGTAAAGTTGTATTTCCTTTCATTAGCGCAAACACAAAGTCAAGATAGCCATCTGGAAAAATCAATAAAAGCTTGAAAACATGAACTGCAATTGATTTAGAAGCTTAAGAGATGGTACACACTGTATATAAATGGCTCCTTCACCCTCTTCAAGGAAAGTAGGAAATGTGTGACTTTGCATCCTGCTGATGCTGATCAATACAGCAAAAAGCTGTTCTTTTGAGCTGTAAAATGTCAGCGGTACAGATGACTCCATCCCCCTTTTCAATGCAACAGCAAATGAACATCGACCTTCTAATCAAATGAGATGTAATAAAACAGGAACCTAAAAACCTTTTCAGCTAATGATACAAATTACATAAATTACCTTAATTATATAATCACTGAGTTAAATTCAATACAACTTTATGCCATTACACAACACAAATAAGTATTGTAACTATTTTAACTCATAACGGAACAGTCTAAACACATTAATAACAATTATTTTGGAGATGCACTCATCGACCGGGCAGGGGCTGGAATCAGCCAGTTTTCAGCATGACTGTCGACTGTGTCAGTTATATTTGATTCTGTGCAGGACACATTTATACACAACGGAACCGCCGGTCCAAACTGAAAGAAAGAAACTAACTCTGAGAGTCTTTACGGAGTTTTGCCATCATTTAAAGTCATCCTCTCTAACACCTTTCTCCTCTTGAGCAGAGCAGAGACAGGGAAGTCGCTCAAGTTGACGTCAGGATGTGTCGCATGTGTGTGATCTGTTTCACCTGTTTTCTTAAGGGAAAGTCAAGCATGGAAGCCGAGGAATTGCACATTTACTGTGAGGATAAGGATCCGTTGTCTGAACCAGAGAGGCATTTTTTTCCCCGTTTACATGTGAATTGCAGCGCATTACCAGAGTCCTGGATACACCAATATACACTGCATAGATGCTTATACGAGGGAGCCAAAATTCACTTAGACATTTCAGTAACAGGCCATTAAGGTAGCTTACCATGTGTTAATCTTATTAGTTATTTAATTGTCACTGTTTCCTTACAAACACACATTTGAATTTTCCATTAAATAAAGGTAACAGAAATGTCTGTGTATGCTGTATGTGCAAACACATGACAGATGAGAGTGTACTGACTGTCGCAAATGACAAAGCAAAGCAGCAAATCCTTACATTTAAGAAGCTGGATCCAGGGAATGTTTGACATTTATGCATGAATGATGCATAGATGAAAATAAGTTTACTTTTGATTGACTAGTCGAGCAATCGTCGCAGCTCTAGAAAATATAGTTTATTATTTTGAGGCTTGTACAAACGACAGGACTCAAAGAGCAGTCGATAACTGTGAGGGAGCACAACAGAAGAAATGTAGTTTAATATTGACAGATGATGACAAGAGGGAGTTGTAGTCTTTTTCTTTCTCTGTGTGATGTGTGTGTGTGTGTGTGTGTGTGTGTGTGTGTGTGTTCTCCCCGGTGTCTAGTTGTAGAGGATCGTTATCAGCTGTGTCTTACAAGGATCAACTAGATCCCAACAGCGCACACAGGTCAATGCATTACCTCACTGTTTGCCTGTATCTTGTATCTGTTTCACTCAGCTGCTCGCTCTCACTTAACCACACACACAAACACACTCACACACACACACACACACACACACACAGGATCACCTGCTAGTAAGAAAAACAACTTAATCAATGTGAGCTACTCTCCCTCTGGTGTTGACATGGATATGAGCTTTCTTTATATTATATGTTCTGCCATTTTGACATTTCCGTGATGTATTCAATTTTCCCTTCACATTTTTCTTTACTGTGACTCATTTAGAGCGGTAAATATTCACAATTCTGTCAACCTTTCTCCACAGTCTACTTTGAATTCCCCACACCTCCATTCATCCTTTCCCTCGCTCTCTCTTCCCTCCACAGTTTATGCAGGTAATCATCGCTGCTGTCATTTCCATCCCTACCTTGATACCATCCATCTCTCCTTCCCTCCCACTCCATCTTAATCTCTTCATCATCTGCTCATCTCCAATCGCCTCTGCCCGGCCCCGCCTCCCTCCATCCTCCCACCGTTATCTCCCTCGTCTCGCTCTTCATCATCTTCTTCTTCCTAATCTCCCGAGCTCGTGCTAGGCTCTAATTAGCTGACGTCTCCGCTAATGAAGTTTGACAACAAAAGATCACCAATGCTGGCAGGTGGGTCAGATGGAAGAAAATGAAAGGGGCAAGAATAGAGAGACAGGGGAAAGAGAGTTTATGTGGGGAGTGTATGTGCTGTCAGGTTGCTCTGTTGCCCTCTTTTCTTCTGCGGGCTAACAGGAAGTGACACGTGTTTTTAAAATGCAGCTGACAGGATATGACACTGCTCCTTACTCGGCGCCGTCGAAGCACGGGGAGCAATTAGCGCTCTATCGACTGCCATGACATCAATCAGACGAGCTGTCTTAATGCCTGCGAGTGTAAAAGGAGGCTGGCATCGGATCTTCATGACGATCAGTGTGTGTGTGTATTGTACAGATTGAAAATTTGTCTGGCATAACATTATTTAGACAAGCCTTCTGTGAGTGTGTGTGTGTGTGTGTGTGTGTGTGTGTGTGTGTGTGTGTGTGTGTGTGTGTGTGTGTGTGTGACAGACAGAGAGGGAGAGGGGGAGTGCTACAGGTGGTAAACTGGCTGGCATAAAATCACGAAGGCAGGATGTCTGGCCCCACGTTCCCTTTTGACTTTAACAGCCGTGTGTGTGGCAGGAGGCCTATTTGCTTAATAAATCTGCCAAGCACAATAGCTGTGAATGGCAACTCAGTAAAGCTGGATTAAAGCGGCTACCTACAGCGCAGGTTCAGATTTATTATTCAGAGTTTTAAGTGGCTGACTGGTGAAAGCAAAACTAGACAGATGTACCTGAGGTGGGAACAACGAGGCACCTGATAACTTGATTAAATTCAAGTTCAGAGGGCTTTGATTCGATTATAAAAAGATCCAGCACAAATTTTGATTTGAATACATGATTTATTTTTTCTCATTGTGTGACTGTTTATCGTGATCCATAGTTAAAACAGATGGATGAATTCACCTTCATTCGTAACAAAGCTAAAGAAGTAGTCTTGCTTAGACCCAGAGTTGTTATCAGGTGACAAACCGATTAAAGCATTTTGAAAATTGGTTGTATGACACATATCCCGCCCCCGAAAGCCAATCACGTGCTTTATCACAGTCAAACTAGGAAACACATCAGCTAATCGTATGGTTGCGGTTGGTTTTCAACCGATTTGGTGCTGATCCAGACGGACGGATATCGCGCTAATGCACATCGTGACCAAGAAAGGTGCGGTTATTCAGAATATAGAGAGAATCTTGTTTTTCGATGTACTTTAGTGTACATGGTCATGTCATTAGTGTTTTTATTCATATTTACCTCCTGCACAAAATCTTGCATTTACTTTGAAGAACAAAGATGGGAAGGTTTGCCTTGTCTCATTACTGAATTGAAGACTACTGCCTTGTGATGGGCTGTTAATGTCCTTTTACTCACTGTGACACAGAGTGACAGTCACAACAAACTGAATTTACACTGAACAGAAATATAAATGCAACACTTGTTTTTGCTCACTTTTGTCATGAGTTGAAAACAAAACATCTACAAGACTATTTTGCTGCACACAAAAGGCTTATTTCTCTCAAATGTTGTGTTACAGATTTGGTGAAATCCGTGTTCATGAGCACTTCTCTTTCACCAAGATAATCTATCCACCTGACAGGTGTGGTATATCAAGATGCTGATTTAACAGCATCATTACTGCACAGGTGTGACATGGGTTGTTGTCTTCACTGTCAACTATCTCTACCAGCAGTAGAAAACACAGCCCGGTCTTCTCTTTACCTCTTTTAACGGTTCCAGTACTCCATTATCTTCCAAGTCCTAATCAAACAAACAAAGGCTGTTTGTCATTGCTTTTAAAATAATCACTAAAAATGTTTTAAGATTTTCATGCCTCATTTGGCAGGACAACATTGTTTGTCAGTGCCTTCCTAAACCAATACTAAAACGATCCATACAAGCTGTCATTTTTGAATGGCCAGCAGTAGTTCTAAGATCTGGGCACAAAAAAACTACTTGGTTAACGTTAGGGAAAGAGTATGACGATGTTTCTCTCTCTTTCATCGCACAGGATAATACATAAAGATAAAAAAAGATCTTTGGCTGTATCAAAGCCATTAATCGGATGTGATCTAAACAGAAAAAGAGAGGAGAACTTCCATAGGAAAGGTGCCGTTTCAGAAAATCAACAGGTGGTCGAGGTCAAACTTTGGCACAAAAACCGAAGAACAATGTTGTGACTTTTCTCATCATTTAAAATAAATTTAAAGTATACCCTTAGGCTGTTTTACACTTGGTCCCAGCTTGATTAAGAGTCTCTCAAATCTCTCCGGAGAAGTTTGAGAAGTCGCTCCAGCTGACCTTTACTTCACATGACCTCATCTCCCCCATGCACTCTGTCAAATCCGCTTCGCTTGTTAGGAAAATATTTGCTGGCCATGTGGACTCAACCAGGGTAGTTTTATTAGATGGAAATGAGCAGCCTTAACCTCAACCGGTTCATACAGCCTTCACCATGATAAGAATCCCTAATCTTTCCCAATTTTTGGTGGGAAATTTTCATTTTAAGCTTTAATTTTATTAGAAATGTGTGCTGATAACTTCAGTTAATATGATGCAAACCAAAACCTTTAGGATTTATTCAGACAATATGGCAATAATATATGAACACTTGAGAATGGCATTTATGATTCAAGCTTAACTTTCTGAACCCAACAACTCACTGGCAGGTTAGAGAGGCACGTTCTATTATTAACAATTGCTAAAAATATAAATTATTGTCGAATTTTCATATTTCTAAAAGTCCTTGAGCACATCAAGTGCGTCAAACGCTTCTAACAGAAAAAATGACACAATCTAAGCTTAAAAATAGGGATACTTCATTTCTCATTTAAACTTTTACCAACTTTTAAGCATTTTTACGAGCCAGAACTTGTGACAAACATTAAATTCTGGTTAGCTTTGAGTGACTCGTCCAACAGTGACAAAAATTCAGTGATAGTTTGACTGAAGAACTGCAGGAGAAGGAGCCAGCACCCACGAGAAGAGGACAAGAGAGTAGATGTTGTAAAAATGTAAAAAAAAACAGTTAAATATCTAATAGTTTTTCCAATACTGGTAACAGCAGAGGATTCAAAAGCACAGAATCGAGCAATGCTCTGTACATGAGTCATACCAAGAAAAAATAAAAGGCACCAAATGCAGTCTGAGACATACGATGTACACGCTAAAACCACAAAAATAGAGAGTGCATGTTGCTTAGCTACAGGTAACCACCACTGAAATTAAATGAAAACAAGGAATTAGGTTGAGAACAGGAACAACAGACATCTATATAGACGGGAAAGAACATGAGCGATGTACGAAGCTGTGCGCATACCCTTTTGTGTATCGAAACTTTGAGTGCACTCGTCTGTTTGTGTGTGTCCTTTTAAGAGCCCGAGTCTATGTGCCCATGTGTCCTTTTACTGTGTGCGTGCTCCACTGCGGGAGGATGTCCTTTGCATGGAATTTATTTTTCATTGAGAACTACTTGTGCAAATACGAGCGGCGGAAATCATAAATGAGAGGGAGAGAGTGCAACAGGGCGCAGAGAGACCTAGAAAGGGTATATTGAAGGAAAGAGAGCACAGGGGGAGGAAGGGATGGAGCGGACGAGTGCCTCTTGAGAGCTTTTCCTTATTAGCCAGGCTGAATCGCAGGCTTTGAGTCCGGAAAACACACACTCTGGCCCTTTTTTTTCCCTCTGCTCTCCATCACTTGCCCCCCCACCACCTCTCCTCATTCCTCTCTTTCAGTCCTCTTCACATTCTCTACTCCAAGCATCTCAGTTCAGTCCATCCCTTACTTTTTCTCTACTTTCCCATCTCCTTTTCTCAGTCTAATTTGCCCTTCTAGCCCCGGACATTCACTGACCCCCCCGTTCATTCTCCTTGCATGTCCTCACTCCAAGCGCCTCGTTTCCCGTCTCATCTGTTGAATTATCCCAAAACATCCACTTAGCCTCTCTTCCCCTCTGAATCCCTCGCTGCCTGCCTCTTTTCTTCTTTTCACTTCACTAGTTGATCCACTTTTCTCATTCCTGCAATTATTTGGGTCCACTCACGTCTCCTTTCAGTCCACAAAATTTAGATCTCCTTCCAAATCGTCCTCTTCACGTTCATTTTTTTAAGCTCTAAACATGCGCTGACCCTCAATCATTTTCTCCAAATCTCCTCTTCTCTTTTCATTCTGTTTATTTGTCTGTTTTCCATACCCTCCCTAACCTTTCTCTCCTCTGTTTCATTCTTTTACCCCTTTTCTTCAACACTTCCTCCTGCTAATTTTGTTCCTTCAGCTCCAAACACTCAATCAGGCTCTTTCCTTTCCATACATCTAGTCTGTTTCACCCCATTTCCCGCTCCCTTTCTTTAGCTTCCCTTCTTCTTTATTCCTAATCCCACTTAACCTTCCATTTTACCTCCCTTTAGTTCGAAAACACTCCAAACTCCTCTCTCATATCCACCCTGGGCCTCGAATCCACCTGCTTTTATCAGTTTTTTAATTAGCTTAAATTTAGGATTTCTTTCCAAAGAGTTTCCATAAAAGATGCACTTTTCATTTGATGTACAGAAAGTCTCCAAGGTCTCCAACTGGTCTTTTAAAGAACCCATAATAGCATTTTGTAGATCCCCCACTCCCAATCGTGGGACAAATGCTCACTACAGTACTGTTTTAAAGTTTAGTCAGGTAACACTAGTTTGTGAATTTGTAAAATTGCATGTGATTGAATGTCACTGTCATTGAAACACTTTCTTGCATGTGCAGATGTCACAAAGAGACAGAAGAACTTGTATGAGATCCTTGTAGAAGTGACTGAAATGTGTTAGAAACCTTTTGAATCAGGCCTGGGTGCTGCTGCTCCTACAGCAGCTGTTACCCAGTGCACTTTGTGACTTTGAAAAGGACAAGCTAATTTAAAAAATGCAAATTCAGCCATTATCTTCTCACCCCTGTGTTAGTGGAAAGCTGGGTGAAGTTTTGTAGTCCATAAAACATAAAACAACTACAGTGAAGAGTTCTGCTTTATAAAAGGGTGTAAGCGAGATCTTTTCAAATCAATGTGGGATCTCTGGGCTTCTGGTGAGTTGGATTACACCAGCCAAACTGTTTGGAGCCATGTTATGTTTTTTCATTAATTTGTTTTCTTAATGTTTAAAACAAGTCCCCATCTCCTTCTGTTATTAAGGAGAAAGCTACGATGCTGTGTTGCTGTGAAGCTCCAGAAATGTTTTGTGGACTACGAAACTTCACCCATTTTCACATCGGCGTGGGGTTGAGTAGATAATGACTGAATTCTAATTTTAGGACAAACTTCTCCTTTAATGCTTATTAGCGGGAAAATCATGTCACCACCCAAAGCTAGCACAGATACAGACACACATACCCACAGCCGCCGCCTCAACAAAACTAATTACCTACAAGAAGAGAGTGATGTGGAAAACAGCACTCGCACAGACCAACCTGGCACCCACTAAAAGCTCCCTCCACATTGTGTGTGTCTGTGTGAGAAATGTGCAAGACAAAGACAGTATGTATTACTGTGTGTGTGTGTGTGTGTGTGTGTGTGTGTGTGTGTGTGTGTGTGTGTGTGTGTGTTTGTGTGTGCGTGTGTGTGGCACTCATTGAGCTGAGAGAATGTCTGATTAATTAATATAAAGGAAAGAAAGCCTCTCCAGTGACCAACCAAGCAACGCTAAAAGCTTATCTCTCCTGTACGAGCTTCCTCTATTCTTGGTCTCTTTCATCATTCTGACTCATAGAAGACATTTTGGGAGAGCATGCTGTTTCAGTTTATGTACTCAGCAACAATCTATACATACCAGCTCAAATGTGTCAGATAAAGTACGGTATATGGTGCGCATTTGACCATAGCAGTCCAAAAAAGGCTACGCTCCATCTAACTCATTGCCTCACACTTCACAGTCTGATGGATTGTGATACAGAAGGAAAGACTTTTGAGATATAAAGCAGTAAGAGGACGGCTGCTCTTCCAGCACAAACAAAGCTGAAGTTTTCAGAGTTTCTCTCAATGGCAGATGGTGGGACAAGTGAAAGCCATCGGCAAAATCACTTCAAACATGTTTATCCTCTTTAGTCAAGCAAACTCCAGCACAAACACAAAGTGGAGCGACACTATGGAGGAGCAGGAAGTTTGTCTTAATTTAAAAAGTGGCAACAGCTTGTAAATGTTTTCAGTCCGGCAAGTTTGGTGCTTATTTCATCTTAAATTGGTAAAACTGATGGAAGGAGGGGCTGTTAATCCTTTTTCCTGAACCCTCACCAAGTGGTTTCTGTGCCTAAACCTAACCAAACCAGAAACACAGATTTGTCACAACATAAATTGAAAATTTGAGCCCGATAACAGATTTTACCACTGATCGCAATAAATAACCTAACACAATAACTTGACTGTGGTGATTTTCATGATCGGTATAACCGTGAATCTCCTCACATGAATGACTTGAAAAGGCTGTCTAGCTAGCTTATATACAGTCCTACATTGGTTTCCTGCTTTATAGAAATTAGATTGTATTAGATCATCATGACAAGTATCACTGTATTGTATTAGATTACGAGGAGCTGCGCTTTCTTCTTGTAAAAAAAAAAAGAAATGTTGGTTGTTTCTTTTTTTCCGTTTCTTTCTTTCATTCTTTATTCTTCACGTTATCCGCTCTCTACTTATCTTTCACTCATGCGCTACAGTACGTCTCCCTCTCTCTCGAGCTCACTCCACTCCGGTCTCTCCAGACTGATTGTTTTCTAATTGGTGGAGTGCCAGAGGTCGTGGTTGTTATGGTAACCTGCGAGGGGCACTTGGAAGGGTGAGACGGTGGTGGTTGGGCGAGGGCGGGAGGGGGGCACCCACTCAAGAAAACGGAGGGCAGCACTCATGCGAGGCTTGGGTGGTCACTTCAGAAAATGGACTCTGTGTGTGTTTGACATCCTAACTACCTCAGTTTAGTAAAAGCAGCTAAGTGTGTGAGCGCACAAAATGTGTATGTGTGTGTGCATTCAGATGGTGGGTAAAGAATCCCGCTCACCACTTGAAAATCTTCTAAGAGCTCCTTTGCTTGAATCCTTTTTTTCTCCCACCCCGGTTCCCGGCTACTTCCTTCCCAATGTGAGCCACTCAGACCCTCCAATCTGTCCATCTGTGTGCTGAGATGGAAGAGAGGCAGAGGAGCTGCAGGAGGTTGGACACCAGGAGAATGACTGTACGTCCACACTGAGCTGACTAAATCTGGAAATTACTCTTTGTTCCAGTCCAATTTAGCACTGCAGCTACACTTGAGATTGCTGCTTGACTCCTAAAAAGTGCTTTTCAGTTACATTTTCGAAATTTAGATGCCTTATTTTTTTATGTTGCCTTATATAAACGATGATGACTACATAAATACCTCTGTTAAAAAAAGAACACTTGTGATATAGTAGATTATTTGGCCCTGTGTTTAAGAGTGTGCGCTTCTTCTCCAAAACACATTCATGCCTTCTTGTATAATCTTCACCAAATGTGTGGTGTCTGCCTGTGTGTGTAATGAGTTTACTAAATGAGTCTGCATTAAAGTCTGCCATGCATAAGGAATTGAGCAGGATCTGGCCTTTACAATTAAAGGTGTTGGGCTGGCAGTGAGGCAGACAGTGTGATATACCGCTGTGCTGTGTGGTTAAATAACTGTCCCTCTATAATAGAGGTGTTTAAGGCAAACCACTGATAAAAAAAAACAAAAAACACAGACATAAATGCACACAAGCAGCCGGGCACATCAATGTGTGCTGGGGGATATAATTGACTCTATTTTAAGACCTATATAAATTGCCACACGGCTGCCTTTGTCATAGAAACGGAGGTGATGTTTAAACTCCTGCAAAAGCGAATTTGGGCAAACTTGTTTCTTTTAGGTTATATCACCATACACAATATATATCTCAATGTATTGAAATAATCTACATTAAGAAGAAAAACTTAATTAATGCAACAATATTTGCATCCAAGCAGCAATCCTTCACCAAATATTCCAGCTGATCTTGACTTTTTAATCAAGGCCCCCTAAAAGTTAGTATTATTCCCACTGTGTGAGCCAACTAGTTAATTTCGACAGCTACAACAGTTTTCCAGGGGAGGCTGCAAGTCAGACAGGGCAGACTAATTTCAGCCGATGGTGTTTTATATCCCTCAAATTATCATCATTATCCAACATTATCAAGGACGAGGCAGCTCCGGTTTCGCTGTCTGGATTTTTAATGTCCATGACTCGCCTTTTTAACGGACGGCTGTATATCTTGATCTTATATTTAGTCTGCATGCACACACAACTTTGTGAGCTGTACTGTTTTGGTGTGTGTGTGTTTTGCTGAGGTGCTGATGGAATGGAGCCCTTACTGATTTTGTTTATCTCCGTCTCACGCGCACACCGCGGCCCTCGCCTCCCCTTGAAACGCAGTAACACAGAGTCAGGCACGCACAATCAACGCTGACGCACTACCTTCTTTTTTTGGTACCATCGATTACTTTGAACCAGTACCTGGACTTCCTCCTGTCTGCATCATCAGGTTTCAGGAAGTGATGATAAATGAACACCACTGTCTGCCAGGACTGCTGCGGCCATGGATATAAAGTACAAGGGTTTCCGAAATCAAGACGTTCTTACACTCAAAGTAACAGGATCCCTGGGACTTATTTATTCATCTCAGTTATGAGTTAGTTAAGTCGTGTCTTAAAATAAAAACATGAAGTCTTACGTGTACTATGAATGACATATTTAGCTGTACATATGATCATGCACTGCCAAGTGAACTATGTATAATTACATAAAACCTCACCCATGTGTTACATTAACAGACAGATCTTGGACCCTGCAACATTTTGCCATTTCCTGTACAACTCTTAAATCTAAAACAACATTATTCTACAACTGGTGGCACAGTGGCGCAGGTGTTGGCAGTGTTGCCTCACAGCACAGGTCCAGGGATTGAAATCTACTGGGGCAGGGCCTTTGTGTGCACAGTTTGAATGATGGCCCTGTGCTTGCGTGGGTTACATCTGGGGACTGCTGTTTCCCCCACCATCCAACTTTTAATGCAGATCTGGATAAAGAGACGGATCCAGGATTTTTCCCTCAATTTCTTTAACACTGAGGTTTTTTTTACATTTTCGTTAATTTCTCGGAGAATAATGCATACTGTAGATCTTGACGGATAAGCTGTGTGGTATCTATGAGTGACTACATTTAGATGCGGATCCTAGATCTGGTGAGCTTAAATTATGCTTAGCACTTAGGGTGGTTTTACCTGACCTCAGTATAGTTTAAAAACTTAGGTTTGAAAACACTCTTTGCCCTTAAGAATGATTAAAGCAATTCGCTGTTAATACATATCTTAAAGAAGTCCACCCAAGAAGCTGGCGTCAAATCATCATCTTGACACTATTTATGCATGGAGGAAACAATACTAGGAAGACACAGTGTCAGAAAACATGTCTACGAAGCCTGGAACTGTCCATCAAAAAGGTTTACTTCCCCGAGTGAAGACACGCCAGAGGAATAAGGTGGATGTGTGTGAGAATATCTGTGCTGGTAGATATATTCAGAAGCAAGTGAGCTGTGACTGACATAATAAAGGTGAGGAGTAAGGATTGTGGAGCTGAGAGGAACACATTGAGCCCTGCGGTGATTTTTCCCTTTTTTTCTCCCTTTTTTTTACTGGGATACACACACACACACACACACACACACACACACACACACACACACACTATGTATGTCAGTGGGAACGTGAGTACACAGGCGCTCACACTGAAGCTCAAAGCAAGCACAAACAATTCAATCCTTTTTTTGTCTGTCTGTCTCCATCTCTCTCTTTTGCTCTCGAACACACACACACACACACACACACACACACACACACACACTATGTATGTCAGTGGGAACGTGAGTACACAGGCGCTCACACTGAAGCTCAAAGCAAGCACAAACAATTCAATCCTTTTTTTGTCTGTCTGTCTCCATCTCTCTCTTTTGCTCTCGAACACACACACACACACACACACACACACACACACACACACACACACACACACACACACACACACACACACACACACACACACACACACACACACATACACACACACACACACACACACACACACACACACACACACACTTGCTTGTGGCAGATAAACCTGATTTAGACAGGTGAGGGGAAAGGAGAGGGAGAAATATGAAGCATCAGCAAGATAATATTGCACTGTGCAACAGAAGAGGGATGTGAGAGGAGAAAGCTGGGAGGCCCTCCCCACCAGGTGTAGCTCCAGGAAGGTGGCCCAGGTTTATCCACAGGTTGCAAAAAGACAAAACCCACACTTTATAAGATCTTTTATATGGTACAGTTAAATGTAAGACAAATTGTACCAACCTGCAGTGGCAGGACGTCAGAGCTTTCTTTCAGATTCTTAAGAGTGTATTCTGAGAGGGTCTTACCTGTCATTGGCAGGAGCAGAGACGGGAGGTGATGAAGTTCCAGCTCCCCTTGGTTTATTGACCTTGGCATACAGCCTATCAAGGGGATCGTCATCAGGTGTGGCTGCGGGGCTGTTAGCATGTCCTGGAAAGGCAGAAGGACCTTGGGGGGAAGGTGTGCGGGCATGTGCGTGCTGAATTGTACTGTAGGGAGGCGACTGAGGCATTGAAGGCATTGAAGGCATGTTTCTGTCCCTGAACGATTGTATTCGGGCATAATTGGGGTCTGCGTCATCATCCTCAACATCTGGATATGCCTGCCCGCCGCCACCGCTGCCAGCTTGCTGCCGAAGGTCTCTCAGCTCAGGGTGCCCGGCCTCGATTCTACAAGACAGATGAAGAGCCAGTTTAGAAATATAAATGAAACAATGACGACTTTGTAAGAAATAATGCTGACTGAGTTACAGCAGGGGCTACCACAAAGAAACATCTTAAAACAAACCACATAGAAGCAGGCCGTTACAATAGAGCTCAGGAATGATAAGAATGGAGTCGAGAGAATAGAGAGAACGGAAAGAATGAGAAGCAATAAAAGAAAGGAATGGCAGAGATGGTAATGAAGTGGTTTCAATGTGTTCCATGAGAATAATTAGTGAGCCATCATTTGCAACCAAGGAGGAAAACCAAAGATGGTTATGGAATTTTCCTCAATGAGAAAAGACAAGAAGACTTTCACTGAATACACATCTGAGTCTGTATGACAGCGAATATAAAATACATAAAATCTCCTCACCTTTCTCGCTCATCTTTCATCCTCTCGAGCTCGTGATCACTCAGAAGTTCTGACTTCTGTCGCTGCAGAGCTGCTTTCGCCTCCTTCTTCTCCTCTTTTTTCTTCCCGAATCTGGACAAAAGACAAAGCAGACAGAAGTCAGAGACAATATAAAAAGTAAGGAGAAAAACATCATCATAAAATTTAATACGTCTTTATTTCACCAGCATTCATCAGGATGTGGTGCTATGGAAGCCGATGAGCAATAAACACCAAATTAACATCATTCTTACAAACAAACACTCGACACACACAGTGACATTAACGTAGACACACACACTGAGTTTTCTCTTTCCCAGCAACGTTTTCTGCTTTCTCCGTCAGCAGCAGTTGCTCAAAAAATACATCGTTTGGGAATTTTTCAACCATGAGTCCGTCTCGATCAAAACTAATGTGCAGCAAACGACAACACAACAACCTGGTGCACATACAAGTTTGTACAAAAACAACGGTATACAGTAAGTAGAACTACATTAAATAGGAGAGGTCGCATCACAATCAGCACGTTCACAGCAGGTATGTAGTGCCAGAGAGCATCTCGCTGTCTGTCTGCAGAGCATGTGTGTTTGACAGCAGACGTGAGGAGAAGAGCGAGGGCAGACTGGCGACTAGTTAATCAATCGCGTAAGGCGTCGCTCTTTCAGACGGATAAAAAGTAAATAGTAAAAAATGTATATACTTGGGTGGCCCGTCCAAGTAAAGTCTATGTGTGGGAAACACTGATTGTCCTATATGTGCCGATGTAAAGCCTTTTTTTTTTTTTTTTTGAGAACATAGATTTGTATGTTTGTGTTTGATGACCACATTTGAAAGATCATTTGCAAAAAATTAGCGTTCATATATAGAGTATGTTCTGTGTAAACGGTAAAATATGCCGATATAGCGATATCTGAATATTTTGGTGTACGGGCATCGGCCCCGAACATCCAGTATCGGTCGGGCTCCAACAGTAACACAATGAACTCTGGAATGAACAGACTACTAGCAGAATAGTTCAATAAATTAGACAGAGGCAGACTATATGTAACGCTATTGCTGCACACTGTAAGTATGTACTCTACACAGCTTTATCTAAATTAAAAGATGGCATACACACGATAGACTTAAAGGCCCGTTTTAAGTGGCCACATATCAATACTCAAACCACACCAGTCAATACAGTTTGTGTGTGGTCAGCATCAACAGCACACTCAGCACTACTGGACGCCGGACAAGTCATTACCTGAGGAAGCATCGTGCGCACACACAATTACACACACCTGACTCAACTTCATAAATGTGAATGAACAATGATGGCTTCAGGCTTTGCCAACTCGCTGGCATTTGCTTGTGAATGAAATGAGAGAAACAAACCATTTAGACTAATCCGTTTACCGGTACCACCACAAGCTACACGATGTGATGGTTCTTTTTCTTCTCGGTGGAAGAATAGTTGGAATGAAGTTAACTTTAATGCTGAACGAAGGTCTGATTGATATTTAGTCATCAGGAGCCATTCAGAGGCCTGCTCACGTGCTGATGCACAAAAAAAAAAAGGAAAGTGAAAAAAAGCACTCATTAAACTTTACACCCCAGCAGCTATACAGTGAGCAGGTCATCGTTAATTGAGCCAGTCAAACCTGCTAAATAGTTAATATCTCCAACATGCAAACCGTGACCTTAAAGCACACCTTATGTTTTATTTATCTGGTGAATTTATTGATGTATTATTCTTTTGTCTACACTTCCTCCACCCGCTGCGGCTGCTGCTGCTGATGTTTTTGAAGTATCACTATAAACCTGCCTGTGCATTATTTAAACCAACATCATCATTCTAAAGTGCGTGACTTTGTTTGCGACTGTTTGCAGTTTCGCCTCTGCATGTCTGTGCATCGCCGTTGTTTTAGTGCATGTGCGCTGAGTTAATAAGGTTCTTTGAAATGTTTAATGTGGACTGGGGGGGTAAAGCAGCCCATTCACCACCCACAGAGGGGGGGCTCGATGGGCAATGAAGGGCTATAACCGTGTGTGCGCATTAACAGCCTGTATTTGCCTCACAGGGGACAAGCCTCGCTCTAATTACTGCTACCTACAGAGAAAGAGACTTACCCTTCAATTCAACTCTCTCTCGTCCCCTCACTTACCCATCTCTCACCTCCCTTTTTTTTCCTTTTTTTTTTTTACCTCAGCGCTCTCCTCCTTCTCTCTCATTACCCTCATTTTAGTTTCTTTCTATCCGTAGCCTACCTCGCCGTCTCTCTCGTCGTGTCGCCCCTTGGTATCAAACACTTCTCTCACGGCACTTAACCTCTCTCATCCCCTCTTCTCCACTATGCTGTCATTTCCATTTCCTCTCCTGCCCTAGCTTTTACACAGAAAATGAAATGAGGAAAAAGGAAAAGCAAGGAATTTCGTATAATTTGTACTTTTTGCAAATTGAAATATCTACACACCCAACCTCAAACACTCATCATTGTCAAGTTAGAAAGCTTACAGAGAAGAGCCCACACACGAAACCCATAAATTGATGAGACAGATAAGACAAGCCTCTATTAGACTGTCTTGAAATCGGATGCCTCTCTAAGCGTTCTCTGTGACATGTAATGACAAATGTAGTAATCAAACACATCATAGAGAATCTAATGATAAAAGAGCCATAATCTGCTTTTATTGATGAGGAACTGAGTAAAACCCTCTGCAACTGGATATTGGACTTCCTCACAAACAGACCCCGAACAGTTCTGACTGGCAGTCACACCTCCTCTATGTTAGTGCTCAACAACGGAGGCCCCCAGGGCAGTGTGTTCAGCCCTCACCCAGAACATCACTGGTTCCCATCTACCGGGCATCAACGATATTGGTGAGGTGAGGTGTCTGCACAGAGCCTAAAGGATACTAAAAGAAAACACCCACTCTATCAACCTTCTGTTCACCCTGCTGCCATCTGGCAAAAGATGCCAAAGATATCCACTGCCGTACCACCAGACAACGGGGCAGCTTCTTCTCTGAGGCTGTGAGACTCCTGAACTCATCCTCAGCAACTCACCATATTTGTTTCTTTCTTATGTACTGTAGCACAGCTCACATTTTATAATTGGGCCTTTCAAGGATGAGGAGCTTAACAAAATATTTGCACCTGTATCTCAACGAGAACTGTCCACATTAAGATTAATCAAACATTTTGGCTTTTGAGTTTTCAATGTTGATCTTAGAGACCAACTCTGACCAATAGCAATACATTTAAGAGTTATTTTATAGGCTATTTGGACAAATGATGGAAAAGTCCTACTTGCTTAAACGTAAAAAGAAAGAAAGAAAATACATTTTAGCCTCAAAAACATCTCCATTTTACTACTTTGAGGACATAATCAACTAAAATATGACAAAAATAGAGAGTAAAATTCATGAGCCTTTTAACCGATGCTTTTAATATTTCAAGCCATCATTAAACACATTGGTTACCCAAGTGAAATATGGACTTTAATTTGTGAGCGTTAAGAACCGCTTTGAAAAGAAAATAACGTCACTGGACTAAATACTGCATATAGTTTTGGATCCATCTACACATTGCACAGTGTTATATGCCTTCTGGATGAATCTCCATCCCTACATCTCTGTCATCATTTGTGAAGGTGTTTTCACCATGAGATCAGGTTTCACCGTGAAGATGAAGAAGACTGATTACAATAAACAAGCAATCACTTTTAATATGTTTGATCTACCTACAGTTTAAAGCAAATGGAAGGGAAAAGAAGAGCAAGGGAGGAGAAAGATGTACAAGATAATGGACAGCTACTGCTTAATTGGGCCAACTCTCTATCTCCAGCCCCTCTTGATAATATTATTACTGGGCTATCGTGGGAGGCAACATGCATGGATGCACAAACAGACACACACACACAGCTGAACGAAGACATACGTATAAAATATAACCAGAAGCATATAGAGGCCGTGGATATACAACAATTAAATAAGAAAGTGTGCATGTGAGGGAGGAAGTAATAGAAATAGAAGGCTCCAGGGGATACTTGATGCTACAGCGAAAAAGGGGAAATAAAGAATGTAAGAAATATAATAAAAAAGACAAGTCCTTCTCCTGACACTGTCTTCTGGGCTGAGATTCTGTGTACATGCAGCATGACTTTTTTTTTTGTTTCTTTTCTTTACGACTTCTGCAGGAAGGAACTTCCTTTTCATGTGAGTGCTTTTAAAATGTCTTCTGTCCAACATGAGTAATCAGTTAAATCATACACCATTAGCACGAGAAGTGCTGGACGTAAGGCGAATTTCCTCATTTTTTTGTTTCAAGTTTTATGAGTTGCCTTTCTTTTTTGCTATGTGAATTACTGAAAAGTGGAAAATGGAAATATACAGAATAATACAACTGGCTAAAACCTGCAAGTTAAACATGCCTCATACGCACCAACACACGCTGCACACACACACACACAGTAGTCTCGACATCGAGGACATGTTCTAAAATTGACAAGTTGTGACATTATGGCTTGAGCATAATTTCACAAGGAATATCAGAGTAAGAACAGCTGATTAGCAGCCAGTTAGGATGAATAAATTACCTCTTGTTCTGTCATTAGTGGGAACAGAACGATGACTCGTGAATATTCATGACCTAACACCACAATCTGTATGGAAAGTGTATAGCTATACTCATTTGCATGCGAGAAAGATTTAATTAGAAATATATGGACAGGTTTCTTAAAGCTTCCATCTGTGTAAAAAAAAAGTATATTCAACCATTCAATCAGATGTCTGATCAAGGACGGAAAGGTTTCTTTGGGAACTGTTGTTTCTTTTCATGGTTGATTTTGTAGAGCTACCAAACAGTCTGTTGTTGTACTCAATAATATCTGTTGTACATAATGTATCCTCATAATTTCTTCTGATGACAGAACACGACAAAATGAACAGAAGAGGATGACTAAGCTTTGCTCACTCTGTTTGCAGCCTGTATCCTTGAATATAGTTTTTAATATTTCATTCATTTAGGGGTTAGTTTAGTTTGTCAGAGACAGATTTTTCATCATTTTCATGCTTGCTTATTTTAGATATTTTCTTCTGCTGCTTCAGGTTGCTCGATTTCTGATGGAAGAAAGAACTAGAAAGTTTTCCCTACTCACAGGCACACACTTACTGATGGGAGGCAAAGGAGAAAATCAGAAGAATGGGATGAAATGGGAATCCTAAATTCTGAAAGAGATCTTTTAATTTTTGTTGCTACACCTAACTTTACAACTAAACCTAACAACAATAGAACTTGCAAATTTTCTGATCTTGACCTTAGATGAGCACTGGCCAGCATGAAGGATTAAATGTCAAAAGGTCTAAAACTACAACAAGTCACAACAACAAACAACTATAAGACACACACACACACACACACACACACACACACACACACACAAACACACACACAAACACACACACACACACGCACACAAGTTGTCTACATGCACACAGACATGCTACTTGGAATGATGAACAGCGAGTGTTCAGAGGGCTGTTCCACACTTGCGCCTCTGAATGGTCCATGAGCAGGAAAGCCACTGACAAACGAGCAGAAAACGAGTGCAAACATCTGTGAATCTCACTTCACCTATTCTCTCTATTCTTCCACTCCTCTCTCACTCCCTCCCTCTGTCACGCCATGGACACGCCTCCCTTTGCTATCATTGGAAAATGGATCCCCGAGGGAATCGATGATTGACAAGTGTGCTGCGATAACGAGCGCACACACACACGCACGCACACGCATACAAACATACGTGCATGTAAGCAGATAGACACTGTGTAAGAGGGCACACTTTCAAACACACGCACACACAAACACACACACACAGATGATTGGCAGGCATGACATAAGTCCGTGACAGTCCAATGACTTCCTGTCATGATGTTTGATTGGCAGCTGGTGGGCCCTTCCCCCCTTTCAAGCATGTGCTGTCTAATTATGAAACAATGACAGGCTAAGGACAGGGTTCTCCTGCATAAAGGACTTGAATCAGCCTCTTGGCACATATTTTTTCATGTTGCCTTTGCTCCCACCTGACCACAATGTTTCACTGCAGCATACTGCAGGTGAAAAGCCGACATAGAAGTTTGATATTCAAATCAAAAGAGCAATGAAATGCATAGGACACTTATCTGAGAATGTTTTTTTTTTATTTTCTTCTGACCTGTATTACAGCCTGTGTCCACATAACATTATATTCTGAGCGCTAGCACATCTTTTAATCTTTCCCATTGAGAAGAGCAGCAACATGTGCCTGACTAGACAGAAGGCGCTGCACCCATTGTCCTTTTTCAGCAGGCCGCTCTGAGCGCTTCTAGTTGAAAATATATGAACTTTTCAGAAAGGCACTGGGGTTGTTACTGTCGCTCTTTTTCAGGCAACCAACCATACTGTATATTAGATCAGGTGGGCCATGCTAGTAACCAAGAAAATGGAGAAGAAGCTCGTTCTCGCTTTGTCTGTCTATCTTGAGCTTTATCACACAGAAACTTTGAGGCGCTGCACTACAGAACAGAGACAGAAAAGCCCATTTGTGGAAGTTGATTATCAACCTACTCGTCATTAGCTTGTTGTTAGCTGTGCAGTCAGTCCTCCACTGCCATAGCGTGAGCAAATATCAATCAAAACCAACATGCAGCTTTTTTCTCTCACTACTTTCTTCCAAACTGTCATGCTGCTCAATTGTGTAAGACACTGTTTAGATGGCGTAAAACCTTACAATAATAATCATCTTGTTCTTCGAATAAAGATATGGAAAAAGCTATACTAGCTATCTAGCAATGGCCGGTAAAAGCACCCCCACCTTTGAGATGGGATAATAGTTGCAGCAAAGGGGCACTTTAAGTCTAACGGAGGTGCTGCATTATGATCAGCTGCAGATGGAGAAGAAAGGGAAAGAAAGGGCAAATATGGAGTGTAATTATATGCCTGAATGAGAGTTAAAGAAAGGAAGTAGAACGAATGCTCAAAGAGAAAGGAGGTGGTATAATTGTGACCACAAGTTCTTGTGCTTTTTTTCCCCTTTTCATACAGATTTGGGTTGGTGGATGCATTCTCCAATCATGCCGCTCCTTAAGTTTGAAGTTTTGTGAAGGTAAACAAAACATTTTCTCATGAATGTAGTTATTCACTTACGTAGCAAACATATACATGCAAAGACACACGAATCAGAGCAACAGAGGCTGGATGGTGGCGAGTACAGCAGTGCACGATTAAAACCAAACAGCCAATCGTGCATTTATTATCATAGATTCTCATAAATTCACACCATTTTCAATCTGAAAAATGAACAGCACGCACACATACACAAATCAACGATCACATAAACATGATGCACTGGCAACAACAGCACCAGTCTCTCTGTGGTTCTGATAGATCTTGTACATTCCCAGTCTCACCTAATAGATTACCATATTTTCATTTGTACAGGCCGTCTCACAACTACACACGCACACATATACACACACACACATGCACAGACAGATGACAGAACAGCTCGTAGAACCATACTCTCAACCAATGTTAATTATGTTTGTGGAGCATGTAGTTACGGTCGTGGGTTAATGTCTGTGTGCGTGTGCATTTTGAATGTTCAGAGGGTTGCCAGGTTTGTTTGAGTGTCAACCTTAACAGTTTGAGTAGAGAAAAGACACACAGATCAGAGAGAAACAAAGGGTCACACAACTGCAGACAATTTGGAGACGACACGGACACACATGGACGCACGGCCTCTGAGGAAGATTCACAGCAGCCATGTGTGCCAACTGTATGACGACCATCTGACTGTGTGACCAATCATGTTTTATCACCACATGAATATTCATGACGGTGGGATGGTTACACACATACACAGATGATTGGCATGTCTGATTGGCAGGTGGCAGCAGTTCAGATGACAGAGCCAGCTGTCCACTTTAAAGGGCATTTCAAACCAACATTCAGAGTCTGATTTTAATGTCTGAGTTGAAAATGTGAATGAAACATTTCAGTAATTATCTTAAACCTCTGTACACCCTCTTTTCATTTATTTGAATGGCTAAATTCTGATTTAAATTAAAGCAACTATGTAACTTTGGTAAAGTGTCTTGTAGGGTGAAAGGTAGGGGTGCGAATCAGAGTAACTCACAATACAATACAATTCACGATTCGTTGCCCACGATAACGACAGTATCACGATACAGCCATTCTGTCTAACTGAAGAATGCAAAATACCTCTAAAAAGGCAAAGTGCAGGAAATATGCATTTATTCACTGCATTGTGGTGTCAGTTTTACAGAATTTGACACTGACACTGAGATAAAACAATGTACAAAAAGTGCAGATAGTCTTAGCTTAGCGCCTTTTTATCACACACACTGACTGCAACTCATCATTCATCATTCCAAGTCTTTTGTTAAAAAATCGATATTTGGCACCAGTGTATTGTATCTCAAGAGGAAGTGTTGCGATATATATTGCCGTATCGATATTTTGTCCCACCCCTAGTGAACAGTGTCAAGTTTGGAGACTACATGTCTACATGTTGAAGCACTTAGGCAAGATAATGAGCCCCAATTTTCTCCCGGTGGCTCTTCCCTCGGTGTAGTGCGAATGAATAGTTATTGTTCCTGATGAGCCTCTGCTATCAGTATATGAGTGGGCGAAGGCTGACTCATTGTTGTAAAGCACTTTGAGTGGTCGCTAAGACTAGAGAGGTACTATGTTAGTACAGTCTATTTACCATTTACATGTCTTTGCAATTAAAAAAAAAACAAAAAACCTGCCAGTCCTCTAACCGGATGTGACAGTTGTTAACACAACGTTATGGTGATTCGCAGTATTGGGACATTTAACAGCAATACAAATGTTTACCTTTGCAGCAGGTCTATGGACAGAAACATAAGCAGTACATTGTCTGGAGATCTTGTGGGACAAATGTGAAAACCAACCAATGATGAACATTAACATTTCCTACTGTAAAACCACAGACTGTGGAGTAAGGTTGAGTATTTCACACTACCTCTCCTCCAGACCATTAGGCCAATCAAAGCTGGCCTTAGATGAATGTGACAAATCAGCAGCTCGGCCTAGATTGAACTGTACTGAATAGCACCAATTTGCCTTCTCAGTCTACCACCATTACATGCAATCAAATGCAGATAGGGAGCTGGAGCTGGAGGGAGCAGACTGAGAGGCAAAATTGGAATGATCCGAAGATTATGGGCGAGAGAGAGAGGGAGAGAGGTTACAGAAATATGGCAAAGAAAAGAGCGGAAGGAGAGAAAGAGTGAAATTATCACTGGGCTCTAATCAAGGCCCTCTTATAGTGATGAGAGTTAGGGTGTAGAGGAAAGGTCTAATACGTCCTTGGTTGCATTATATGGTTTCTTAAGGCACTCAAGGCAAGAGGAAATTGGTGGTTAGTTGAAAGGATGGATGGAGGGATAGGTGCGTAGAGGGAAGCAGTTGGAGATATTCTTGGGTGTGCTGCGTAGGCTGTCCAGACCATAATCAAACGGAGCGGTAGCTAGGCGTATGAAGGAGAGATGGGAGAACACAGAAAGATTGGGTGTAACCTTCCCTGAACCCTGAGGCACTTAAAACATTGCTAAGTTGGTAAGAAAGAGTGAGGGGTGAAGGAGGTGAAGAGAAAGATATCTTAAGGTGCGCCACAGATTGTCTTGGAGCTGTTACAGAAAAGGAGCAACAGAGGTTTGTGGAAAAGATGGAGGCGGCGACGGAATGAAGGAGATCATTTCATCATCATCATCAGTTTATCTTTTAATCTCATACATTTTCTTTAAATGTTGTTTGTATATAAATAGACAGGTGGGCTGCATTATACGTTTTAAAGTACAGTAATGGTTCACTTTTCTTCCATAGAGTTGAATTGCCATGTTAGCTCTTGTCACTCTTCACTAAATTTGGATGGATTTGCATTTAATCAAGGGTCAGTTCAACCAATTAATAAAAGACAAACATTTTCCAACTTACAACTGATTATGTGGCCATGCAGACAATTTTATTGCAAAATTGTTTGGAAAAAGCTCAACAGCCATGTCTCTTTTAAGAAACCAGGAATTGTCCATTGACCTTGCTCTTGATGGTTTTCACTATTTCATTCTCTAGAAGAAAACAGATTTCAATGAAAATATTGCGACCAAGGTCCACGGTGAACTGGCTCTTTATCAAGCCTGACCAACCGGGGCTTCTTTGTTGCAAGGTCTCTCCTTCATTTGAAGAGTTGCATTATAAAGCTTTTATCAAAAAAAAAATAACCATACTTATAGATACATTTTTCTAACCACACTGCCATCCAGGTATACGGAGGCTTTTAGACATTCAACTGCAGGACAAAAACAACATTTTAACATCAAGGAATATTTCTGCTCACTATAAAAAAAGCCTATTTCTAATGACCAAATACTATGCAGACTGTATGAGAGAGTGAAAGCACACTGAAGTGAGAACGAGGAAAACAAGGTGGAGAGGAGATGAAGAAAAAGGTGGAGACTTTCAGAGAAAGAGCACTGAACCTGCTCAATCAAGTAAAATTGGTCCATATTAGTCTAATTGCCTAATATGTCACTTTAAATAGCAGATTTAATCATTGTGATAAAATCTGACTTTGAATCTGGAAGTGTTTTTCTGTGTTTTGGTTTAGACAGACTCCTTTTCTAAGTGTATTTTGAAAGGCTGCGCCTGTTTGTTGTAGCTGAGATTGCAGTGCAAGTGTTTTACTTCAGATCTGTATCTTTGTAATGGTCATGTGAAATCCCATTTCAGGAACAACCATGGTGAAAAACACGGTATTAGCTTGGATGGTAGAAAGTACAAATTGTTCACTGAAAACACTTCGCCCCATTCAAGCTGCCTTTCTACCTAGACCCACCTTCTATTCACACTGGAAGATAGAGTGTTAAAGTTAATCACATGAAATAGTTTCAGCAGATAATTTTCTACACCTCTTAAGGAAATTGGGGCACCGCTCTTAGAGTGGTCTTTGTGTGCCTGGGAGCATGTGATAGTGTTTCATGGGGGGGAGAAAAGACCCCAGTGTTCACGTTATTAAGCACGTTAAGGGTTTTTTGTCTGATATAGTATGAAAGCACGATGTGTGCAGAGACTGTGCTTCTCTGCACCTATTGACAGGAAAAACATGAATACACGTTTGTGGATGACAAACTATTATTCAGATTTTTTGACATTAAATAAACACCCAGCATATGCACTGGTTACTGCAGTGAAACAGACTCTGATCTCATGTAAACAGGTCGTCTAACAAGTCTGAATATTAAAACAGGCTGTATTATACATAGATTAAGACAAGTGTTGACATACGTGTGCACCTGGATATGGTATCCAGAATGCAAATGACCAGGAAGGACATGACTGTTGATTGCTTTCGTCACGTCAAAAGTGAAATGTGATTCCTGTTACTCTGTGTTTACTTCCTGTTACTCTGCCGCTGGCCCAGTAGCTGCACAGAATAGATGTTGGGGGGCGGCGGGCAAGTAACGAAATCGGTGTTTGTCCGACCACCGCCTAATACCAGGAACAATGTCTACCACTGCAAGCATGACGCTCAAGACCGACAATTTAAAATATAATCATCTAAACTTCCTTTCCCCTTTCTCTCCCTTCCTCACACACAGTTTCTTACCTCAGCAGGCCAAATCCTATTTTCTTGCTCTTCTTCTCCGTCTCCTCAGGCTCCTCTGTTTTCTTTTTCTCCTTCTCCTTCTCTTTCCCCTTCACCTTGTTCTTTTCCTTCTTCTTTGTTTTTGCTTTCTTTTTCTTGTCTTTTTTGCCTTTCTCCTCGATGCGATCCCCCACTCCCTGGCGGGATGAATTACTTGCAGGGGTGTCCCTTCCAGAACTCAGCTCCGAACCGTCATCTGCAGGGAACAGAGGATGAAAAGGAGAAAGGTGGGAGTTGGATGGAGTGTGAGGGAAGAAGGACAGTGTAAAAGAAAACAAATGCACTGGGCTGTTTCTGCTTTCATCATTTAGTTAGATTCAGATCAATTAAAGTCAATGCTTAAACAATTGTAGACACAGGTCATGACAGTAAGTTGAAGTAATAAACCTTGATGAGATTTAAATTAATAAAACAAGATTTAGCACAGATTAAAATGAGTTACTCTCATAAAACAGTTTATGCAACATTGTTCATCAAATGATTAACTGACAACAATGTGTAATGATGGTGGCATTAGGATTTACCATGTGTTAACCATGACCAGGCAAACCACAGGCTTGATCAACGCCTCGTATTAAAGACTCTAAAACATCAGAGTCATTTTCATTCTTTCCTTTGGCTGACACTTTTGTCTGAAGCAAATCACTTCACGATGGTTTGAGGCAACGATTGTCGAGTTAACATGAAGAAGAAGTCAGTTCTGTAAAGAGTGAGGTCCACAGACACATAACCGTGGAGTTATTCTTTGCCAAAGTGACTCATTGTAGCAGAAATATCAAGTAACATTTGCCAAATCCCACAGCATAACATATCAGGTTGTGACACAAATGCATGCACGTATCCCAACAAAAACAATTACACAGCAATGTACATATCCACAGATGAGCAGCCCACATACACACAGGCACATAATGCTTAACTGTCCCTACTCGACATGTCCACGGCAGATTTATTAACTTTACAGTGAATTAATTAACTCTTAGAAATAAGAAAGCAAAAATGTTCAAAGCGTAAAGTGTGATGCCTCATTACTTCTTCGACGGACTCGGGGCCTGGGCTTGAATTACAATGATCTCTCTCTCTCCCTCTCTCTCTCTCTCACACACACACATACACACACACACACAGAATACTTGTCAGATTTTATAAGATAACCAAACATAATTAGTTACTTCAATTGAGATTTAACTCTGTGTGGATATTCACTTCAGCCTTAATTACAAAGACTGTCTTGCAACAAAATGGAATGGTAATTTTGTTTGTGTGTGTGTGTGTGTGTGTGTGTGTGTGTGTGTGTGTGTGTGTGTGTGCGTGCATGCGTGCGTGCGTGCGTGCGTGCATGCACTCGTGCGCAGATGCACCATTTCATGCTTATGCAGGGACCTTTAGTCTGAAGTTGGAAATGAAAATGACCAAAGCCGATATCTTTTTAAAACCTTTTTTTCAGTCTTTAATCAGTTTATAGTTGTCAACTCAGTGTGTGTATATATATATTTTAAGAGTTACTGAGTTTAAACACTAAACCTCATTCACAAAAACTTTTATTTTCTCTCTCAAACAAAGTGCAAAGTCAGGAAAATCTTACATCTGTTTTACAGAATGCGAGCAGACCAATGATTGGTTCTGACCCACTTGGAAAGTTTGGTGGAGGTTGGTTGGGTTAAAATTGGATGTGGGCTGCAGCAACATTTCTCCTGATGTGTACTGAAAACTCAGAACAAATGTAACTGACAGCGACGCTGTTACATATTTTCCATACATTTACTTCACACCATCATAATATGGATTTGTTTTGTTCACATGAGATTCCTGCCACTCGTAGGGATGGCGTGTGAAGGACACATAAGAATTAGAAAAAGAAAAAGAGGAAGGTAAACACAAATATTCAGCATTATAATCCATCCCAGCTGACAAGAAACATCAAAGTCAATGACTCAAAGCCTCTGCTGAATAGTCCTCTTGACATCTTAAGTCACTGGAAACTGTGAAGCACTGCGGTATTAGCTGGATTCAACTCAGTGCATCAGCTGCACATGAACTCTGGCTAAATATTCACTCTACCGTCAGACTGTTAGCAGTGTATTACACCTCTCTAAACTAGCCAGATAAGATGATAAGCATTTAGATTGGACAGTGAAGTGAAGTCCACAATGAGGTATAAGCACAAGGCAAAGTCTAAGAAAGAAAGAAGAAACTGTTCTCTGTCAATTAACAGCAGCTCTCAAAGTGTTGAACATTTAGAAGGATAGTGACAGATGTGGCCACTGCGTGTGTGTGCTGTTGACATGCCCTATTAGTCCTATCCTGTGTGAGTGTGCTGATCTGAAACAGCCCGACTCATTACTCTGGTGGTGACTGATAAGAGTGTGCTGCTAATAACACAGCTGGGAATTGAAACGCACCTTCCGGTGAAACTAACCAAGCAGCTACCATTCAGCTCCCGGATAAATATTTAAAGCTAAAGTCCGGATCAGAGCACTGCGAGACAATGCTGCTGCTTTGCTCCGTATGTGCTGACACTTTGAGGTATGGTGGTCTTCTGGTAATGTCCTAGTATTGCTTTGCTGGCAAGCGTCTGATAAACTGATCAGACTTGACATCTAGAGACCTGAACTGCGATGAGTTCACTCGTGGTGTTTCAAAATAAAAGAGGTGGTTTGTAATAGGGACACATAGCCTGCAACTCAAAAAATATCTTAATTAGGGATTTTTTTCTGAGGATTATCGTCAGGATTAATTGATTAGTCTATAATGTGGTGAAAAAATCGTTAACCAGAACATTTCCAATACCAAAATTGTGTTGTGAGTTGAATTATCTTTGTCTCTACAAAAAGAAGTCACACAGGACTCCATTTTCGTGCTCTCTCCCTGTTTCTTCAATGTAGATACAATTTACAGACTCATTAACAGCACATACATACAGGAAAAAATGAACAACACACAAAGAGACACAAATGTCTTTCTTCATCCCTTACCATCGTCATCTTCAGGTGGCCCATCATAGGATTTATCAATAGCTGCTCTGAAGCTCTCGTTGCAGCCTCTTCCCCTGACCATATTCTGGCGAGGACGGTGGAACGGGAGGAACTCGTTTTTCCTGTTCACCTCCGACATGGCCGTCTGGAGACTCTCCAAGGAACTGGACTTCTTCAAGCCGAGGGTGGGTCCGAGTTCTACAGGAGTTGATGGAGCTGAGGGGACAGAGAGAGACGCAGAAAACAGAACAAAGACAGATTTATGGTAAGAGATGTGTTATAGTGAGCCTGCTTAGTTTAGATGGACATTAGGGGACTTGGTTTGGTTTTGACACTTTAGTTGAGACCGTCAGAATTTATTACCAATATTTCAAGGAACAATATATTTTTTCTTTTGCATAATAGTTTCATTACAATTCAAATGGAATTGCCAGGAAAATAACTGCTACAATCAAAAAACAAACAACCTCATGTATATAGTAGAGGCTATTTAATGGGTGTGCCGCTTTCCAATTGGTTTAAAAAGCCTGTAGAGGCGCTGGCTCGGAGCCAGAAGGACTGCGACATGGCTGAACTCTGGAGGGCAGAGCCAGGAAAAAGAAACAGTGATGCAGTTAACTATGCTGTTGTTGAGTTTGTGATGGATGCGAGGTCTGCTTCACCGTTACTGGTTCTTCATCCATCATCACAAGTATACTGTGAGAGATATTACTGAGGGAGGGAGGGATCCAGCAGAAAGGATGATGAAGAGCACAGCGATGGGCGAGAAGACAGAGCAATGGCGCGAGCATTCAAGGAAGAGGGAGGTGAAGATCAGACATGTTGCGAAGATGAAAACAAAAAGCGAGAGACGCCAACACTGCATGTTCTCCTTTAAGCGCACAATCCAGCAATTGTTACTATCCTGCTGCAGAAACCCTGAAGTTGGACCACGTTCAGCCTTAATCCCACTGTGATTTTCCCACAACCTGTGAGAATTGCTGCTTGTAAAACAAAAGAGGGAGAGGAGGTGATGTGAGCCGACTGCCACCCAAAACAGGGAGACGCTGATGGTGGGCGAGATGTGGAGGAGAAGAGACGGGAGGAACGACGACGGGGAGAGAGCAAATTAAGTTTCCTCTGGGGAATACCACGGTGGCAGAGAGGAAGACAGAGAAAAATGGGGAAGGAGGGAGAAAGGCTGGGCTTGCTGCCAGCTCAAAATACTGGTAATCCTTACACACACATGCACACACGCACACACATTTTGGATTCCTTGCTGGCTCTGGCTTGTCGATATGATGCCACTGTGATTCATGATAGCTAAACCTGCATCACTTTAGCTAATGATTCCCTATACACACCACTGCTCTTTGTGTGTGTGTGTGTGTGTGTGTGTGTGTGTGTGTGTGTGTGTGTGTGTGTGTGTGCGTGCGTGCGTGCGTGCTTGTTTGTGTGTTTATTTTTTTTTCTAAAAGCAGGAGATGAGAGGGCTGATGTGACTTCCACATCTATTTAAACAACCATTAACCAAACACACAAAGAGTAATAACACACACCGAATGTATGCGCATGAATAATGTAAGTCGGCTGACGAGACGGACAAGGGCCATAAAGTGTGACACTCGCATCCATAAACACAGTCCACATGACATTCAGATGCATACTGAAGCAGTAAACATTATACAAGTGCTATGTGCTTTTTTGATACGGTTGAAAAGACACAGAGAACACAAAGTTTGCTTATCCCACTACGCATGTGTGAATCATATCTGAGTTAATCACAAACAACAGCAGGAAGTACTTTCACAACTTTGCAATTCAGATTCAGAAGAAGATTGAACGGTACTACAGCGTTTCTCGATTTGTAGTCCTGTAAATGCAAACTTTCTTTAGGCAAAAAAATTAAGAAAAACACGGAGCCATAGGTGAAATACAAACTTTTGTTCCTGAACACAAAACTTTCCTCCCACTTCATGTCAAAAGTTAAGGCAGCGTAATCAAATTCAAGCCTTCTGTATTGTTTAGCCTCCACAGTTTTCAAACATCTATGACCCTAATGACTCACTGTGTAATACCACCTTGGGAACATAATGATATTTTATTATGGCTGTATCACTTTTGGCCATATCAGTGTTTCCCACACATGTATTTTACTTTGGGTGGTTTGCCCAGGTATATTAATGCCCGTCCAAGTATATCTGTATCTGTATCTGTATCTCTTTTATACCTTTCGATTCTATATTTACTGTATATATTTTTTACTGTCAATCGCAAATGCTCTGCAGGGAGAGAGATGCTCTGGTATTACATCCCTCCTCGAAACGCACTGATTGTAATGCAACATCTTCTATTAAATGTAGGCCTACGTATGACGTGCCCCTGCAACGATTACACAGCCATTCTGTGGGAAACACTGCATATCTACGTAAGTCATAGCCAAGCGGCAACCTCCTGGGCTGAAAACTGAGGCCAACGGTGCCAAAAACTGCAGTTCCTCAAATGGCCACTACAAGTGAGTCAATCCCCAGAGACCACAACTTTGCAGCTCAACTTTACAGTAGAAATAAACTTGTTTACAGCCTGGTAAAACAAACGGGTTTGGTCTCCAAAGATAATCTCCCCGTTCATGACAACTGTAACGGGGCTGCATGTTTATACAACTCACTTGTTTAAATATATTTTAAGGCTCAAAGTTATGCAAAATTGGCCACTTTGAGTGACAGATAGCAGCTAGCTGTCTAGCTAGTGGTCAGAAACAAGACTTCATTCGGCCTCAGCGCCATCTTTTTGCCTCTGCCTCTTTGATTAGCTGGGAGTTATGTGGAGCCACTACACTGAGCTTCACTATGCTCTTAGGAAACCTGCAGGTAATGTCACAGAGATAAGTCCATTTTTATACAGTTTAATACAGTCTATGGTCATTTCCCTAGAGCTTTGACACCACTGAATTTCAGAGTATGCTTTCTTCTTGGTAATGACATCATCTTGATCAAAAATCAAAACCAAAAGAGGATGTTAAGTGCTTTAGTTATAACATTTAATACATCCGATGAATAGAAGCATCTGGATCTGTTTGATAACCAACCTTATTTCCAGAACCCTGTGTACCTTTGGCCACCAGCCTAAAGCAAACTACAGCAAAAACTTTCTTAGATCCTCGGCCAAAAAGCATGTGTCCGATCTTAGAAATAAATCTGGAACACAATTCTTAAAAGAGACATATCATATGCCAAAACGCATCTGTTCTAGGGCTGAGAGTGCTGCGTATTCTTAAAAAAAAAGGTTACATGTGCTCATTTCACTAGATAATCCACAGCTCGGAAAACTCTAAGGACCGCGGATTAGAGCTGCCAGTAACATTTGAACCAAGGCCACCAAAGGCATGAATAAACTCGACATGAATTGTCCAGGATATTTGATGTATTATTCCTTTTATTCACTCTCTAATCAGAGTCCTGAAAGCCAACGTGTTTGCAGCTGCCAACAACATTTTCATAACACAAACGCCCTCAAAGTTAAAACCGACGTCTGACGTTTTTATTTCAGTTACAATGAATTCATAATCCGGCACACTTGGGCTCAGAAGACGTGTCTAGATTTGTGCGTTTCAGTCACACCAGTCATTTAGTCACGCTTGCCCTTCTATAGATTAATACACTCCATATGAAATATGCTTGCGATGTTCCTCATTTAAATTCAGTGTAAAGACGGCAGGGGTCAAGGGTCATTTTCTACTGCAAAGTTTGAGGGCAGATGCAGATAGTTTAAGAAGTTAAACACAGAAGACACACACAGTTTGTACACAGATGGTGACCTCTGAGTCCAAACTTGTCTGTTTGCAGAGGGCTGGGTAGTAGGATGAAATAAATAGTATTATAAATAGCTTAGCGATGTTGGGCTGGGGT
>NW_028175029.1:35000-36075 GCF_965226575.1 Pagrus pagrus
AGTGTTAGGCGTGTGGGAGGCAGCTGGCTGGGGCTGGAGCCCGGGGCTGGTCTCCCCTGCTTAGGGTTAGGCGTGTGGGAGGCAGCTGGCTGGGGCTGGGGCCAGGGCTGGGGCCAGGGCTGGGGCCAGGGCTGGTCTCCCCTGCTTAGGGTTAGGCCTGTGGAAGGCACCTGGCTGGGGCACGGTGGAAAACACTTAGGCTGTGGAGAGGAGCAAAAAATAATTTTCGACCGTGACCACGAGAAAAACGGCCCAAGTAGGGTCCGTTTTCCCGTGGTCACGGTGGAAAACACTTAGGCTGTGGAGAGGAGCAAAAAATAATTTTCGACCGTGACCACGAGAAAAACGGCCCAAGTAGGGTCCGTTTTCCCGTGGTCACGGTGGAAAACACTTAGGCTGTGGAGAGGAGCAAAAAAAAAAATTTGACCGTGACCACGAGAAAAACGGCCCAAGTAGGGTCCGTTTTCCCGTGGTCACGGTGGAAAACACTTAGGCTGTGAGAGGAGCAAAAAAAAAATTTTGACCGTGACCACGAGAAAAACGGCCCAAGTAGGGTCATTTTTCCCGTGGTCACGGTCGAAAACACTTAGGCTCTGAGCGGAGCAAAAAAAAATTTTGACCGTGACCACGAGAAAAACGGCCAAAGTAGGGTCATTTTTCCCGTGGTCACGGTCGAAATTTTTTTTTTTTTCTGGGGGGGTTTTGCAAGCGCCCTTCCACCGTGACCACGGGGGCCGTCTCCCGTGGTCACGGTCGAGAGTTGTTCCTGGGGGGGTTTTTCAAGCTACCTTCTGTACGCTTATGGGAAGGGGAGTACCAGGGAGCGAAAAAATAATTCTAAGTGTTTTCGACCGTGACCACGGGAAAACGGACCCTACTTTGGCCGTTTTCTCGTGGTCACGGTCGAAATTTTTTTTTTTTTTCTGGGGGGTGTTTGCAAGCGCCCTTACACCGTGACCACGAGAAAACGGGCCCAAGTAGGGTCCGTTTTCCCGTGGTCACGGTCGAAATTTTTTTTTTTTTCTGGGGGTGTTTGCAAGCGCCCTTCCACCGTGACCACGAGAAAACGGGCCCA
>NW_028175028.1:0-35211 GCF_965226575.1 Pagrus pagrus
AGTGAAATGCAGCCATTTTTCATGAAACCCTCGCCCGATATTTTCAATAGCTTCCAGGTCTTTGGACCGATTGACTTGAAATTTCTCCCAAACGTGGTCCTATACTGGCTGAACGAGACACAGCAGTCCCCATTGGATTCGGGTGGAATTTGTATTTTTGGTGAATATTTTAGTGAAATGCGACCATTTTTCATGAAACCCTCGGCAGATTTTTTCAATAGCTTCCAGGTCTTTGGACCGATTGACTCGAAGTTTCTCCCAAACGTGGTCCTATACTGGCTGAACGAGACACAGCAGTCCCCATTGGATTCGGGTGGAATTTGTATTTTTGGTGAATATTTTAGTGAAATGCGGGCATTTTTCATGAAAACCTTGGCCGATATTTTCAATAGCTTCCAGGTCTTTGGACCGATTGACTCGAAATTTCTCCCAAACGTGGTCCTATACTGGCTGAACGAGACACAGCAGTCCCCATTGGATTCGGGTGGAATTTGTATTTTTGGTGAATATTTTAGTGAAATGAAGCCATTTTTCATGAAAACCTTGGCCGATATTTTCAATAGCTTCCAGGTCTTTGGACCGATTGACTCGAAATTTCTCCCAAACGTGGTCCTATACTGGCTGAACGAGACACAGCAGTCCCCATTGGATTCGGGTGGAATTTGTATTTTTGGTGAATATTTTAGTGAAATGAAGCCATTTTTCATGAAAACCTTGGCCGATTTTTTCAATAGCTTCCAGGTCTTTGGACCGATTGACTCGAAATTTCTCCCAAACGTGGTCCTATACTGGCTGAACGAGACACAGCAGTCCGCATTGGATTCGGGTGGAATTTGTATTTTTGGTGAATAGTTTAGTGAAAGGGGGCCATTTTTCATGAAAACCTCTGGCGATTTTTTCAATAGCTTCCAGGTCTTTGGACCGATTGACTCGAAATTTCTCCCAAACGTGGTCCTATGCTGGCTGAACGAGACAAAGCAGTCCCCATTGGATTCGGGTGGAATTTGTATTTTTGGTGAATATTTTAGTCAAATGAAGCCATTTTTCATGAAAACCTTGGCCGATATTTTCAATAGCTTCCAGGTCTTTGGACCGATTGACTCGAAATTTCTCCCAAACGTGGTCCTATACTGGCTGAACGAGACACAGCAGTCCCCATTGGATTCGGGTGGAATTTGTATTTTTGGTGAATATTTTAGTGAAATGAAGCCATTTTTCATGAAAACCTTGGCAGATTTTTTCAATAGCTTCCAGGTCTTTGGACCGATTGACTCGAAATTTCTCCCAAACGTGGTCCTATACTGGCTGAACGAGACACAGCAGTCCGCATTGGATTCGGGTAGAATTTGTATTTTTGGTGAATATTTTAGTGAAAGGGGGCCATTTTTCATGAAAACCTCTGGCGATTTTTTCAATAGCTTCCAGGTCTTTGGACCGATTGACTCGAAATTTCTCCAAACGTGGTCCTATACTGGCTGAACGAGACACAGCAGTCCGCATTGGATTCGGGTAGAATTTGTATTTTTGGTGAATATTTTAGTGAAAGGGGGCCATTTTTCATGAAAACCTCTGGCGATTTTTTCAATAGCTTCCAGGTCTTTGGACCGATTGACTCGAAATTTCTCCCAAACCTGGTCCTAGACTGGCTGAACGAGACACAGCAGTCCCCATTGGATTCGGGTGGAATTTGTATTTTTGGTGAATATTTTAGTGAAATGAAGCCATTTTTCATGAAAACCTTGGCAGATTTTTTCAATAGCTTCCAGGTCTTTGGACCGATTGACTCGAAATTTCTCCCAAACGTGGTCCTATACTGGCTGAACGAGACACAGCAGTCCGCATTGGATTCGGGTAGAATTTGTATTTTTGGTGAATATTTTAGTGAAAGGGGGCCATTTTTCATGAAAACCTCTGGCGATTTTTTCAATAGCTTCCAGGTCTTTGGACCGATTGACTCGAAATTTCTCCCAAACCTGGTCCTAGACTGGCTGAACGAGACACAGCAGTCCCCATTGGATTCGGGTGGAATTTGTATTTTTGGTGAATATTTTAGTGAAATGCAGCCATTTTTCATGAAACCCTCGCCCGATATTTTCAATAGCTTCCAGGTCTTTGGACCGATTGACTTGAAATTTCTCCCAAACGTGGTCCTATACTGGCTGAACGAGACACAGCAGTCCCCATTGGATTCGGGTGGAATTTGTATTTTTGGTGAATATTTTAGTGAAATGCGACCATTTTTCATGAAACCCTCGGCAGATTTTTTCAATAGCTTCCAGGTCTTTGGACCGATTGACTCGAAGTTTCTCCCAAACGTGGTCCTATACTGGCTGAACGAGACACAGCAGTCCCCATTGGATTCGGGTGGAATTTGTATTTTTGGTGAATAGTTTAGTGAAAGGGGGCCATTTTTCATGAAAACCTCTGGCGATTTTTTCAATAGCTTCCAGGTCTTTGGACCGATTGACTCGAAATTTCTCCCAAACGTGGTCCTATGCTGGCTGAACGAGACAAAGCAGTCCCCATTGGATTCGGGTGGAATTTGTATTTTTGGTGAATATTTTAGTCAAATGAAGCCATTTTTCATGAAAACCTTGGCCGATATTTTCAATAGCTTCCAGGTCTTTGGACCGATTGACTCGAAATTTCTCCCAAACGTGGTCCTATACTGGCTGAACGAGACACAGCAGTCCCCATTGGATTCGGGTGGAATTTGTATTTTTGGTGAATATTTTAGTGAAATGAAGCCATTTTTCATGAAAACCTTGGCAGATTTTTTCAATAGCTTCCAGGTCTTTGGACCGATTGACTCGAAATTTCTCCCAAACGTGGTCCTATACTGGCTGAACGAGACACAGCAGTCCGCATTGGATTCGGGTAGAATTTGTATTTTTGGTGAATATTTTAGTGAAAGGGGGCCATTTTTCATGAAAACCTCTGGCGATTTTTTCAATAGCTTCCAGGTCTTTGGACCGATTGACTCGAAATTTCTCCCAAACGTGGTCCTATACTGGCTGAACGAGACACAGCAGTCCGCATTGGATTCGGGTAGAATTTGTATTTTTGGTGAATATTTTAGTGAAAGGGGGCCATTTTTCATGAAAACCTCTGGCGATTTTTTCAATAGCTTCCAGGTCTTTGGACCGATTGACTCGAAATTTCTCCCAAACCTGGTCCTAGACTGGCTGAACGAGACACAGCAGTCCCCATTGGATTCGGGTGGAATTTGTATTTTTGGTGAATATTTTAGTGAAATGAAGCCATTTTTCATGAAAACCTTGGCAGATTTTTTCAATAGCTTCCAGGTCTTTGGACCGATTGACTCGAAATTTCTCCCAAACGTGGTCCTATACTGGCTGAACGAGACACAGCAGTCCGCATTGGATTCGGGTAGAATTTGTATTTTTGGTGAATATTTTAGTGAAAGGGGGCCATTTTTCATGAAAACCTCTGGCGATTTTTTCAATAGCTTCCAGGTCTTTGGACCGATTGACTCGAAATTTCTCCCAAACCTGGTCCTAGACTGGCTGAACGAGACACAGCAGTCCCCATTGGATTCGGGTGGAATTTGTATTTTTGGTGAATATTTTAGTGAAATGCAGCCATTTTTCATGAAACCCTCGCCCGATATTTTCAATAGCTTCCAGGTCTTTGGACCGATTGACTTGAAATTTCTCCCAAACGTGGTCCTATACTGGCTGAACGAGACACAGCAGTCCCCATTGGATTCGGGTGGAATTTGTATTTTTGGTGAATATTTTAGTGAAATGCGACCATTTTTCATGAAACCCTCGGCAGATTTTTTCAATAGCTTCCAGGTCTTTGGACCGATTGACTCGAAGTTTCTCCCAAACGTGGTCCTATACTGGCTGAACGAGACACAGCAGTCCCCATTGGATTCGGGTGGAATTTGTATTTTTGGTGAATATTTTAGTGAAATGCGGGCATTTTTCATGAAAACCTTGGCCGATATTTTCAATAGCTTCCAGGTCTTTGGACCGATTGACTCGAAATTTCTCCCAAACGTGGTCCTATACTGGCTGAACGAGACACAGCAGTCCCCATTGGATTCGGGTGGAATTTGTATTTTTGGTGAATATTTTAGTGAAATGAAGCCATTTTTCATGAAAACCTTGGCCGATATTTTCAATAGCTTCCAGGTCTTTGGACCGATTGACTCGAAATTTCTCCCAAACGTGGTCCTATACTGGCTGAACGAGACACAGCAGTCCCCATTGGATTCGGGTGGAATTTGTATTTTTGGTGAATATTTTAGTGAAATGAAGCCATTTTTCATGAAAACCTTGGCCGATTTTTTCAATAGCTTCCAGGTCTTTGGACCGATTGACTCGAAATTTCTCCCAAACATGGTCCTATACTGGCTGAACGAGACACAGCAGTCCGCATTGGATTCGGGTGGAATTTGTATTTTTGGTGAATAGTTTAGTGAAAGGGGGCCATTTTTCATGAAAACCTCTGGCGATTTTTTCAATAGCTTCCAGGTCTTTGGACCGATTGACTCGAAATTTCTCCCAAACGTGGTCCTATGCTGGCTGAACGAGACAAAGCAGTCCCCATTGGATTCGGGTGGAATTTGTATTTTTGGTGAATATTTTAGTCAAATGAAGCCATTTTTCATGAAAACCTTGGCCGATATTTTCAATAGCTTCCAGGTCTTTGGACCGATTGACTCGAAATTTCTCCCAAACGTGGTCCTATACTGGCTGAACGAGACACAGCAGTCCCCATTGGATTCGGGTGGAATTTGTATTTTTGGTGAATATTTTAGTGAAATGAAGCCATTTTTCATGAAAACCTTGGCAGATTTTTTCAATAGCTTCCAGGTCTTTGGACCGATTGACTCGAAATTTCTCCCAAACGTGGTCCTATACTGGCTGAACGAGACACAGCAGTCCGCATTGGATTCGGGTAGAATTTGTATTTTTGGTGAATATTTTAGTGAAAGGGGGCCATTTTTCATGAAAACCTCTGGCGATTTTTTCAATAGCTTCCAGGTCTTTGGACCGATTGACTCGAAATTTCTCCCAAACGTGGTCCTATACTGGCTGAACGAGACACAGCAGTCCCCATTGGATTCGGGTGGAATTTGTATTTTTGGTGAATATTTTAGTGAAATGAAGCCATTTTTCATGAAAACCTTGGCCGATATTTTCAATAGCTTCCAGGTCTTTGGACCGATTGACTCGAAATTTCTCCCAAACGTGGTCCTATACTGGCTGAACGAGACACAGCAGTCCCCATTGGATTCGGGTGGAATTTGTATTTTTGGTGAATATTTTAGTGAAATGAAGCCATTTTTCATGAAAACCTTGGCAGATTTTTTCAATAGCTTCCAGGTCTTTGGACCGATTGACTCGAAATTTCTCCCAAACGTGGTCCTATACTGGCTGAACGAGACACAGCAGTCCGCATTGGATTCGGGTAGAATTTGTATTTTTGGTGAATATTTTAGTGAAAGGGGGCCATTTTTCATGAAAACCTCTGGCGATTTTTTCAATAGCTTCCAGGTCTTTGGACCGATTGACTCGAAATTTCTCCCAAACGTGGTCCTATACTGGCTGAACGAGACACAGCAGTCCCCATTGGATTCGGGTGGAATTTGTATTTTTGGTGAATATTTTAGTGAAATGAAGCCATTTTTCATGAAAACCTTGGCAGATTTTTTCAATAGCTTCCAGGTCTTTGGACCGATTGACTCGAAATTTCTCCCAAACGTGGTCCTATACTGGCTGAACGAGACACAGCAGTCCGCATTGGATTCGGGTAGAATTTGTATTTTTGGTGAATATTTTAGTGAAAGGGGGCCATTTTTCATGAAAACCTCTGGCGATTTTTTCAATAGCTTCCAGGTCTTTGGACCGATTGACTCGAAATTTCTCCCAAACCTGGTCCTAGACTGGCTGAACGAGACACAGCAGTCCCCATTGGATTCGGGTGGAATTTGTATTTTTGGTGAATATTTTAGTGAAATGCAGCCATTTTTCATGAAACCCTCGCCCGATATTTTCAATAGCTTCCAGGTCTTTGGACCGATTGACTTGAAATTTCTCCCAAACGTGGTCCTATACTGGCTGAACGAGACACAGCAGTCCCCATTGGATTCGGGTGGAATTTGTATTTTTGGTGAATATTTTAGTGAAATGCGACCATTTTTCATGAAACCCTCGGCAGATTTTTTCAATAGCTTCCAGGTCTTTGGACCGATTGACTCGAAGTTTCTCCCAAACGTGGTCCTATACTGGCTGAACGAGACACAGCAGTCCCCATTGGATTCGGGTGGAATTTGTATTTTTGGTGAATATTTTAGTGAAATGCGGGCATTTTTCATGAAAACCTTGGCCGATATTTTCAATAGCTTCCAGGTCTTTGGACCGATTGACTCGAAATTTCTCCCAAACGTGGTCCTATACTGGCTGAACGAGACACAGCAGTCCCCATTGGATTCGGGTGGAATTTGTATTTTTGGTGAATATTTTAGTGAAATGAAGCCATTTTTCATGAAAACCTTGGCCGATATTTTCAATAGCTTCCAGGTCTTTGGACCGATTGACTCGAAATTTCTCCCAAACGTGGTCCTATACTGGCTGAACGAGACACAGCAGTCCCCATTGGATTCGGGTGGAATTTGTATTTTTGGTGAATATTTTAGTGAAATGAAGCCATTTTTCATGAAAACCTTGGCCGATTTTTTCAATAGCTTCCAGGTCTTTGGACCGATTGACTCGAAATTTCTCCCAAACATGGTCCTATACTGGCTGAACGAGACACAGCAGTCCGCATTGGATTCGGGTGGAATTTGTATTTTTGGTGAATAGTTTAGTGAAAGGGGGCCATTTTTCATGAAAACCTCTGGCGATTTTTTCAATAGCTTCCAGGTCTTTGGACCGATTGACTCGAAATTTCTCCCAAACGTGGTCCTATGCTGGCTGAACGAGACAAAGCAGTCCCCATTGGATTCGGGTGGAATTTGTATTTTTGGTGAATATTTTAGTCAAATGAAGCCATTTTTCATGAAAACCTTGGCCGATATTTTCAATAGCTTCCAGGTCTTTGGACCGATTGACTCGAAATTTCTCCCAAACGTGGTCCTATACTGGCTGAACGAGACACAGCAGTCCCCATTGGATTCGGGTGGAATTTGTATTTTTGGTGAATATTTTAGTGAAATGAAGCCATTTTTCATGAAAACCTTGGCAGATTTTTTCAATAGCTTCCAGGTCTTTGGACCGATTGACTCGAAATTTCTCCCAAACGTGGTCCTATACTGGCTGAACGAGACACAGCAGTCCGCATTGGATTCGGGTAGAATTTGTATTTTTGGTGAATATTTTAGTGAAAGGGGGCCATTTTTCATGAAAACCTCTGGCGATTTTTTCAATAGCTTCCAGGTCTTTGGACCGATTGACTCGAAATTTCTCCCAAACGTGGTCCTATACTGGCTGAACGAGACACAGCAGTCCCCATTGGATTCGGGTGGAATTTGTATTTTTGGTGAATATTTTAGTGAAATGAAGCCATTTTTCATGAAAACCTTGGCAGATTTTTTCAATAGCTTCCAGGTCTTTGGACCGATTGACTCGAAATTTCTCCCAAACGTGGTCCTATACTGGCTGAACGAGACACAGCAGTCCGCATTGGATTCGGGTGGAATTTGTATTTTTGGTGAATATTTTAGTGAAATGAAGCCATTTTTCATGAAAACCTCTGCCGATATTTTCAATAGCTTCCAGGTCTTTGGACCGATTGACTCGAAATTTCTCCCAAACGTGGTCCTATGCTGGCTGAACGAGACAAAGCAGTCCCCATTGGATTCGGGTGGAATTTGTATTTTTGGTGAATATTTTAGTCAAATGAAGCCATTTTTCATGAAAACCTTGGCCGATATTTTCAATAGCTTCCAGGTCTTTGGACCGATTGACTCGAAATTTCTCCCAAACGTGGTCCTATACTGGCTGAACGAGACACAGCAGTCCCCATTGGATTCGGGTGGAATTTGTATTTTTGGTGAATATTTTAGTGAAATGAAGCCATTTTTCATGAAAACCTTGGCAGATTTTTTCAATAGCTTCCAGGTCTTTGGACCGATTGACTCGAAATTTCTCCCAAACGTGGTCCTATACTGGCTGAACGAGACACCGCAGTCCGCATTGGATTCGGGTAGAATTTGTATTTTTGGTGAATATTTTAGTGAAAGGGGGCCATTTTTCATGAAAACCTCTGGCGATTTTTTCAATAGCTTCCAGGTCTTTGGACCGATTGACTCGAAATTTCTCCCAAACCTGGTCCTAGACTGGCTGAACGAGACACAGCAGTCCCCATTGGATTCGGGTGGAATTTGTATTTTTGGTGAATATTTTAGTGAAATGCAGCCATTTTTCATGAAACCCTCGCCCGATATTTTCAATAGCTTCCAGGTCTTTAGACCAATTGACTTGAAATTTCTCCCAAACGTGGTCCTATACTGGCTGAACGAGACACAGCAGTCCCCATTGGATTCGGGTGGAATTTGTATTTTTGGTGAATATTTTAGTGAAATGCGACCATTTTTCATGAAACCCTCGGCAGATTTTTTCAATAGCTTCCAGGTCTTTGGACCGATTGACTCGAAGTTTCTCCCAAACGTGGTCCTATACTGGCTGAACGAGACACAGCAGTCCCCATTGGATTCGGGTGGAATTTGTATTTTTGGTGAATATTTTAGTGAAATGCGGGCATTTTTCATGAAAACCTTGGCCGATATTTTCAATAGCTTCCAGGTCTTTGGACCGATTGACTCGAAATTTCTCCCAAACGTGGTCCTATACTGGCTGAACGAGACACAGCAGTCCCCATTGGATTCGGGTGGAATTTGTATTTTTGGTGAATATTTTAGTGAAATGAAGCCATTTTTCATGAAAACCTTGGCCGATATTTTCAATAGCTTCCAGGTCTTTGGACCGATTGACTCGAAATTTCTCCCAAACGTGGTCCTATACTGGCTGAACGAGACACAGCAGTCCCCATTGGATTCGGGTGGAATTTGTATTTTTGGTGAATATTTTAGTGAAATGAAGCCATTTTTCATGAAAACCTTGGCCGATTTTTTCAATAGCTTCCAGGTCTTTGGACCGATTGACTCGAAATTTCTCCCAAACATGGTCCTATACTGGCTTAACGAGACACAGCAGTCCGCATTGGATTCGGGTGGAATTTGTATTTTTGGTGAATAGTTTAGTGAAAGGGGGCCATTTTTCATGAAAACCTCTGGCGATTTTTTCAATAGCTTCCAGGTCTTTGGACCGATTGACTCGAAATTTCTCCCAAACGTGGTCCTATACTGGCTGAACGAGACACAGCAGTCCGCATTGGATTCGGGTGGAATTTGTATTTTTGGTGAATATTTTAGTGAAATGAAGCCATTTTTCATGAAAACCTCTGCCGATATTTTCAATAGCTTCCAGGTCTTTGGACCGATTGACTCGAAATTTCTCCCAAACGTGGTCCTATGCTGGCTGAACGAGACAAAGCAGTCCCCATTGGATTCGGGTGGAATTTGTATTTTTGGTGAATATTTTAGTCAAATGAAGCCATTTTTCATGAAAACCTTGGCCGATATTTTCAATAGCTTCCAGGTCTTTGGACCGATTGACTCGAAATTTCTCCCAAACGTGGTCCTATACTGGCTGAACGAGACACAGCAGTCCCCATTGGATTCGGGTGGAATTTGTATTTTTGGTGAATATTTTAGTGAAATGAAGCCATTTTTCATGAAAACCTTGGCAGATTTTTTCAATAGCTTCCAGGTCTTTGGACCGATTGACTCGAAATTTCTCCCAAACGTGGTCCTATACTGGCTGAACGAGACACAGCAGTCCGCATTGGATTCGGGTAGAATTTGTATTTTTGGTGAATATTTTAGTGAAAGGGGGCCATTTTTCATGAAAACCTCTGGCGATTTTTTCAATAGCTTCCAGGTCTTTGGACCGATTGACTCGAAATTTCTCCCAAACCTGGTCCTAGACTGGCTGAACGAGACACAGCAGTCCCCATTGGATTCGGGTGGAATTTGTATTTTTGGTGAATATTTTAGTGAAATGCAGCCATTTTTCATGAAACCCTCGCCCGATATTTTCAATAGCTTCCAGGTCTTTAGACCGATTGACTTGAAATTTCTCCCAAACGTGGTCCTATACTGGCTGAACGAGACACAGCAGTCCCCATTGGATTCGGGTGGAATTTGTATTTTTGGTGAATATTTTAGTGAAATGAAGCCATTTTTCATGAAAACCTCGGCCGATATTTTCAATAGCTTCCAGGTCTTTGGACCGATTGACTCGAAATTTCTCCCAAACGTGGTCCTATACTGGCTGAACGAGACACAGCAGTCCCCATTGGATTCGGGTGGAATTTGTATTTTTGGTGAATATTTTAGTGAAATGAAGCCATTTTTCATGAAAACCTTGGCCGATTTTTTCAATAGCTTCCAGGTCTTTGGACCGATTGACTCGAAATTTCTCCCAAACGTGGTACTATACTGGCTGAACGAGACACAGCAGTCCGCATTGGATTCGGGTGGAATTTGTATTTTTGGTGAATATTTTAGTGAAATGGGGCCATTTTTCATGAAAACCTCTGGCGATTTTTTCAATAGCTTCCAGGTCTTTGGACCGATTGACTCGAAATTTCTCCCAAACGTGGTCCTATACTGGCTGAACGAGACACAGCAGTCCCCATTGGATTCGGGTGGAATTTGTATTTTTGGTGAATATTTTAGTGAAAGGGGGCCATTTTTCATGAAAACCTTGGCCGATTTTTTCAATAGCTTCCAGGTCTTTGGACCGATTGACTCGAAATTTCTCCCAAACGTGGTCCTATACTGGCTGAACGAGACACAGCAGTCCGCGTTGGATTCGGGTGGAATTTGTATTTTTGGTGAATATTTTAGTGAAAGGGGGCCATTTTTCATGAAAACCTCTGCCGATTTTTTCAATAGCTTCCAGGTCTTTGGACCGATTGACTCGAAATTTCTCCCAAACGTGGTCCTATACTGGCTGAACGAGACACAGCAGTCCCCATTGGATTCGGGTGGAATTTGTATTTTTGGTGAATATTTTAGTGAAAGGGGGCCATTTTTCATGAAAACCTCTGGCGATTTTTTCAATAGCTTCCAGGTCTTTGGACCGATTGACTCGAAATTTCTCCCAAACGTGGTCCTATACTGGCTGAACGAGACACAGCAGTCCGCATTGGATTCGGGTGGAATTTGTATTTTTGGTGAATAGTTTAGTGAAAGGGGGCCATTTTTCATGAAAACCTCTGGCGATTTTTTCAATAGCTTCCAGGTCTTTGGACCGATTGACTCGAAATTTCTCCCAAACGTGGTCCTATACTGGCTGAACGAGACACAGCAGTCCCCATTGGATTCGGGTGGAATTTGTATTTTTGGTGAATATTTTAGTGAAATGCGGCCATTTTTCATGAAACCCTCGGCAGATTTTTTCAATAGCTTCCAGGTCTTTGGACCGATTGACTCGAAATTTCTCCCAAACGTGGTCCTATACTGGCTGAACGAGACACAGCAGTCCGCATTGGATTCGGGTGGAATTTGTATTTTTGGTGAATATTTTAGTGAAATGCGGGCATTTTTCATGAAAACCTTGGCCGATATTTTCAATAGCTTCCAGGTCTTTGGACCGATTGACTCGAAATTTCTCCCAAACGTGGTCCTATACTGGCTGAACGAGACACAGCAGTCCCCATTGGATTCGGGTGGAATTTGTATTTTTGGTGAATATTTTAGTGAAAGGGGGCCATTTTTCATGAAAACCTCTGGCGATTTTTTCAATAGCTTCCAGGTCTTTGGACCGATTGACTCGAAATTTCTCCCAAACGTGGTCCTATACTGGCTGAACGAGACACAGCAGTCCCCATTGGATTCGGGTGGAATTTGTATTTTTGGTGAATATTTTAGTGAAATGCGGCCATTTTTCATGAAACCCTCGGCAGATTTTTTCAATAGCTTCCAGGTCTTTGGACCGATTGACTCGAAATTTCTCCCAAACGTGGTCCTATACTGGCTGAACGAGACACAGCAGTCCGCATTGGATTCGGGTGGAATTTGTATTTTTGGTGAATATTTTAGTGAAAGGGCGCCATTTTTCATGAAAACCTCTGGCGATTTTTTCAATAGCTTCCAGGTCTTTGGACCGATTGACTCGAAATTTCTCCCAAACGTGGTCCTATACTGGCTGAACGAGACACAGCAGTCCCCATTGGATTCGGGTGGAATTTGTATTTTTGGTGAATATTTTAGTGAAATGAAGCCATTTTTCATGAAAACCTTGGCCGATTTTTTCAATAGCTTCCAGGTCTTTGGACCGATTGACTCGAAATTTCTCCCAAACGTGGTCCTATACTGGCTGAACGAGACACAGCAGTCCGCATTGGATTCGGGTGGAATTTGTATTTTTGGTGAATAGTTTAGTGAAAGGGGGCCATTTTTCATGAAAACCTCTGGCGATTTTTTAATAGCTTCCAGGTCTTTGGACCGATTGACTCGAAATTTCTCCCAAACGTGGTCCTATACTGGCTGAACGAGACACAGCAGTCCCCATTGGATTCGGGTGGAATTTGTATTTTTGGTGAATATTTTAGTGAAATGAAGCCATTTTTCATGAAAACCTTGGCCGATTTTTTCAATAGCTTCCAGGTCTTTGGACCGATTGACTCGAAATTTCTCCCAAACGTGGTCCTATACTGGCTGAACGAGACACAGCAGTCCGCATTGGATTCGGGTGGAATTTGTATTTTTGGTGAATATTTTAGTGAAATGAAGCCATTTTTCATGAAAACCTCTGCCGATATTTTCAATAGCTTCCAGGTCTTTGGACCGATTGACTCGAAATTTCTCCCAAACGTGGTCCTATGCTGGCTGAACGAGACAAAGCAGTCCCCATTGGATTCGGGTGGAATTTGTATTTTTGGTGAATATTTTACTCAAATGAAGCCATTTTTCATGAAAACCTTGGCCGATATTTTCAATAGCTTCCAGGTCTTTGGACCGATTGACTCGAAATTTCTCCCAAACGTGGTCCTATACTGGCTGAACGAGACACAGCAGTCCCCATTGGATTCGGGTGGAATTTGTATTTTTGGTGAATATTTTAGTGAAAGGGGGCCATTTTTCATGAAAACCTCTGGCGATTTTTTCAATAGCTTCCAGGTCTTTCGACTGATTGACTCGAAATTTCTCCCAAACCTGGTCCTAGACTGGCTGAACGAGACACAGCAGTCCCCATTGGATTCGGGTGGAATTTGTATTTTTGGTGAATATTTTAGTGAAATGCAGCCATTTTTCATGAAACCCTCGCCCGATATTTTCAATAGCTTCCAGGTCTTTAGACCAATTGACTTGAAATTTCTCCCAAACGTGGTGCTATACTGGCTGAACGAGACACAGCAGTCCCCATTGGATTCGGGTGGAATTTGTATTTTTGGTGAATATTTTAGTGAAATGCGACCATTTTTCATGAAACCCTCGGCAGATTTTTTCAATAGCTTCCAGGTCTTTGGACCGATTGAGTCGAAGTTTCTCCCAAACGTGGTCCTATACTGGCTGAACGAGACACAGCAGTCCCCATTGGATTCGGGTGGAATTTGTATTTTTGGTGAATATTTTAGTGAAATGCGGGCATTTTTCATGAAAACCTTGGCCGATATTTTCAATAGCTTCCAGGTCTTTGGACCGATTGACTCGAAATTTCTCCCAAACGTGGTCCTATACTGGCTGAACGAGACACAGCAGTCCCCATTGGATTCGGGTGGAATTTGTATTTTTGGTGAATATTTTAGTGAAAGGGGGCCATTTTTCATGAAAACCTCTGGCGATTTTTTCAATAGCTTCCAGGTCTTTCGACCGATTGACTCGAAATTTCTCCCAAACCTGGTCCTAGACTGGCTGAACGAGACACAGCAGTCCCCATTGGATTCGGGTGGAATTTGTATTTTTGGTGAATATTTTAGTGAAATGCGACCATTTTTCATGAAACCCTCGGCAGATTTTTTCAATAGCTTCCAGGTCTTTGGACCGATTGACTCGAAGTTTCTCCCAAACGTGGTCCTATACTGGCTGAACGAGACACAGCAGTCCCCATTGGATTCGGGTGGAATTTGTATTTTTGGTGAATATTTTAGTGAAATGCGGGCATTTTTCATGAAAACCTTGGCCGATATTTTCAATAGCTTCCAGGTCTTTGGACCGATTGACTCGAAATTTCTCCCAAACGTGGTCCTATACTGGCTGAACGAGACACAGCAGTCCCCATTGGATTCGGGTGGAATTTGTATTTTTGGTGAATATTTTAGTGAAATGAAGCCATTTTTCATGAAAACCTTGGCCGATTTTTTCAATAGCTTCCAGGTCTTTGGACCGATTGACTCGAAATTTCTCCCAAACGTGGTCCTATACTGGCTGAACGAGACACAGCAGTCCGCATTGGATTCGGGTGGAATTTGTATTTTTGGTGAATAGTTTAGTGAAAGGGGGCCATTTTTCATGAAAACCTCTGGCGATTTTTTCAATAGCTTCCAGGTCTTTGGACCGATTGACTCGAAATTTCTCCCAAACGTGGTCCTATACTGGCTGAACGAGACACAGCAGTCCGCATTGGATTCGGGTAGAATTTGTATTTTTGGTGAATATTTTAGTGAAAGGGGGCCATTTTTCATGAAAACCTCTGGCGATTTTTTCAATAGCTTCCAGGTCTTTAGACCGATTGACTCGAAATTTCTCCCAAACCTGGTCCTAGACTGGCTGAACGAGACACAGCAGTCCCCATTGGATTCGGGTGGAATTTGTATTTTTGGTGAATATTTTAGTGAAATGCAGCCATTTTTCATGAAACCCTCGCCCGATATTTTCAATAGCTTCCAGGTCTTTAGACCAATTGACTTGAAATTTCTCCCAAACGTGGTCCTATACTGGCTGAACGAGACACAGCGGTCCCCATTGGATTCGGGTGGAATTTGTATTTTTGGTGAATATTTTAGTGAAATGCGGGCATTTTTCATGAAACTCTCGGCAGATTTTCTCAATAGCTTCCAGGTCTTTGGACCGATTGACTCGAAATTTCTCCCAAACGTGGTCCTATACTGGCTGAACGAGACACAGCAGTCCCCATTGGATTCGGGTGGAATTTGTATTTTTGGTGAATATTTTAGTGAAATGAAGCCATTTTTCATGAAAACCTTGGCCGATATTTTCAATAGCTTCCAGGTCTTTGGACCGATTGACTCGAAATTTCTCCCAAACGTGGTCCTATACTGGCTGAACGAGACACAGCAGTCCGCATTGGATTCGGGTGGAATTTGTATTTTTGGTGAATATTTTAGTGAAATGAAGCCATTTTTCATGAAAACCTTGGCCGATTTTTTCAATAGCTTCCAGGTCTTTGGACCGATTGACTCGAAATTTCTCCCAAACGTGGTCCTATACTGGCTGAACGAGACACAGCAGTCCGCATTGGATTCGGGTGGAATTTGTATTTTTGGTGAATAGTTTAGTGAAAGGGGGCCATTTTTCATGAAAACCTTGGCCGATATTTTCAATAGCTTCCAGGTCTTTGGACCGATTGACTCGAAATTTCTCCCAAACGTGGTCCTATACTGGCTGAACGAGACACAGCAGTCCGCATTGGATTCGGGTGGAATTTGTATTTTTGGTGAATAGTTTAGTGAAAGGGGGCCATTTTTCATGAAAACCTCTGGCGATTTTTTCAATAGCTTCCAGGTCTTTGGACCGATTGACTCGAAATTTCTCCCAAACGTGGTCCTATACTGGCTGAACGAGACACAGCAGTCCCCATTGGATTCGTGTGGAATTTGTATTTTTGGTGAATATTTTAGTGAAATGCGGCCATTTTTCATGAAACCCTCGGCAGATTTTTTCAATAGCTTCCAGGTCTTTGGACCGATTGACTCGAAATTTCTCCCAAACGTGGTCCTATACTGGCTGAACGAGAAACAGCAGTCCGCATTGGATTCGGGTGGAATTTGTACTTTTGGTGAATATTTTAGTGAAATGAAGCCATTTTTCATGAAAACCTCTGCCGATATTTTCAATAGCTTCCAGGTCTTTTGACCGATTGACTCGAAATTTCTCCCAAACGTGGTCCTATGCTGGCTGAACGAGACAAAGCAGTCCCCATTGGATTCGGGTGGAATTTGTATTTTTGGTGAATATTTTAGTCAAATGAAGCCATTTTTCATGAAAACCTTGGCCGATATTTTCAATAGCTTCCAGGTCTTTGGACCGATTGACTCGAAATTTCTCCCAAACGTGGTCCTATACTGGCTGAACGAGACACAGCAGTCCCCATTGGATTCGGGTGGAATTTGTATTTTTGGTGAATATTTTAGTGAAAGGGGGCCATTTTTCATGAAAACCTCTGGCGATTTTTTCAATAGCTTCCAGGTCTTTCGACCGATTGACTCGAAATTTCTCCCAAACCTGGTCCTAGACTGGCTGAACGAGACACAGCAGTCCCCATTGGATTCGGGTGGAATTTGTATTTTTGGTGAATATTTTAGTGAAATGCAGCCATTTTTCATGAAACCCTCGCCCGATATTTTCAATAGCTTCCAGGTCTTTAGACCAATTGACTTGAAATTTCTCCCAAACGTGGTGCTATACTGGCTGAACGAGACACAGCAGTCCCCATTGGATTCGGGTGGAATTTGTATTTTTGGTGAATATTTTAGTGAAATGCGACCATTTTTCATGAAACCCTCGGCAGATTTTTTCAATAGCTTCCAGGTCTTTGGACCGATTGACTCGAAATTTCTCCCAAACGTGGTCCTATACTGGCTGAACGAGACACAGCAGTCCGCATTGGATTCGGGTAGAATTTGTATTTTTGGTGAATATTTTAGTGAAAGGGGGCCATTTTTCATGAAAACCTCTGGCGATTTTTTCAATAGCTTCCAGGTCTTTAGACCGATTGACTCGAAATTTCTCCCAAACCTGGTCCTAGACTGGCTGAACGAGACACAGCAGTCCCCATTGGATTCGGGTGGAATTTGTATTTTTGGTGAATATTTTAGTGAAATGCAGCCATTTTTCATGAAACCCTCGCCCGATATTTTCAATAGCTTCCAGGTCTTTAGACCAATTGACTTGAAATTTCTCCCAAACGTGGTCCTATACTGGCTGAACGAGACACAGCGGTCCCCATTGGATTTGGGTGGAATTTGTATTTTTGGTGAATATTTTAGTGAAATGCGGGCATTTTTCATGAAACCCTCGGCAGATTTTCTCAATAGCTTCCAGGTCTTTGGACCGATTGACTCGAAATTTCTCCCAAACGTGGTCCTATACTGGCTGAACGAGACACAGCAGTCCCCATTGGATTCGGGTGGAATTTGTATTTTTGGTGAATATTTTAGTGAAATGAAGCCATTTTTCATGAAAACCTTGGTCGATATTTTCAATAGCTTCCAGGTCTTTGGACCGATTGACTCGAAATTTCTCCCAAACGTGGTCCTATACTGGCTGAACGAGACACAGCAGTCCGCATTGGATTCGGGTGGAATTTGTATTTTTGGTGAATATTTTAGTGAAATGAAGCCATTTTTCATGAAAACCTTGGCCGATTTTTTCAATAGCTTCCAGGTCTTTGGACCGATTGACTCGAAATTTCTCCCAAACGTGGTCCTATACTGGCTGAACGAGACACAGCAGTCCGCATTGGATTCGGGTGGAATTTGTATTTTTGGTGAATAGTTTAGTGAAAGGGGGCCATTTTTCATGAAAACCTTGGCCGATATTTTCAATAGCTTCCAGGTCTTTGGACCGATTGACTCGAAATTTCTCCCAAACGTGGTCCTATACTGGCTGAACGAGACACAGCAGTCCGCATTGGATTCGGGTGGAATTTGTATTTTTGGTGAATAGTTTAGTGAAAGGGGGCCATTTTTCATGAAAACCTCTGGCGATTTTTTCAATAGCTTCCAGGTCTTTGGACCGATTGACTCGAAATTTCTCCCAAACGTGGTCCTATACTGGCTGAACGAGACACAGCAGTCCCCATTGGATTCGTGTGGAATTTGTATTTTTGGTGAATATTTTAGTGAAATGCGGCCATTTTTCATGAAACCCTCGGCAGATTTTTTCAATAGCTTCCAGGTCTTTGGACCGATTGACTCGAAATTTCTCCCAAACGTGGTGCTATACTGGCTGAACGAGACACATCAGTCCCCATTGGATTCGGGTGGAATTTGTATTTTTGGTGAATATTTTAGTGAAATGCAGCCATTTTTCATGAAACCCTCGCCCGATATTTTCAATAGCTTCCAGGTCTTTAGACCAATTGACTTGAAATTTCTCCCAAACGTGGTGCTATACTGGCTGAACGAGACACAGCAGTCCCCATTGGATTCGGGTGGAATTTGTATTTTTGGTGAATATTTTAGTGAAATGCGACCATTTTTCATGAAACCCTCGGCAGATTTTTTCAATAGCTTCCAGGTCTTTGGACCGATTGACTCGAAATTTCTCCCAAACGTGGTCCTATACTGGCTGAACGAGACACAGCAGTCCGCATTGGATTCGGGTAGAATTTGTATTTTTGGTGAATATTTTAGTGAAAGGGGGCCATTTTTCATGAAAACCTCTGGCGATTTTTTCAATAGCTTCCAGGTCTTTAGACCGATTGACTCGAAATTTCTCCCAAACCTGGTCCTAGACTGGCTGAACGAGACACAGCAGTCCCCATTGGATTCGGGTGGAATTTGTATTTTTGGTGAATATTTTAGTGAAATGCAGCCATTTTTCATGAAACCCTCGCCCGATATTTTCAATAGCTTCCAGGTCTTTAGACCAATTGACTTGAAATTTCTCCCAAACGTGGTCCTATACTGGCTGAACGAGACACAGCGGTCCCCATTGGATTCGGGTGGAATTTGTATTTTTGGTGAATATTTTAGTGAAATGCGGGCATTTTTCATGAAACCCTCGGCAGATTTTCTCAATAGCTTCCAGGTCTTTGGACCGATTGACTCGAAATTTCTCCCAAACGTGGTCCTATACTGGCTGAACGAGACACAGCAGTCCCCATTGGATTCGGGTGGAATTTGTATTTTTGGTGAATATTTTAGTGAAATGAAGCCATTTTTCATGAAAACCTTGGCCGATATTTTCAATAGCTTCCAGGTCTTTGGACCGATTGACTCGAAATTTCTCCCAAACGTGGTCCTATACTGGCTGAACGAGACACAGCAGTCCGCATTGGATTCGGGTGGAATTTGTATTTTTGGTGAATATTTTAGTGAAATGAAGCCATTTTTCATGAAAACCTTGGCCGATTTTTTCAATAGCTTCCAGGTCTTTGGACCGATTGACTCGAAATTTCTCCCAAACGTGGTCCTATACTGGCTGAACGAGACACAGCAGTCCGCATTGGATTCGGGTAGAATTTGTATTTTTGGTGAATATTTTAGTGAAAGGGGGCCATTTTTCATGAAAACCTCTGGCGATTTTTTCAATAGCTTCCAGGTCTTTAGACCGATTGACTCGAAATTTCTCCCAAACCTGGTCCTAGACTGGCTGAACGAGACACAGCAGTCCCCATTGGATTCGGGTGGAATTTGTATTTTTGGTGAATATTTTAGTGAAATGCAGCCATTTTTCATGAAACCCTCGCCCGATATTTTCAATAGCTTCCAGGTCTTTAGACCAATTGACTTGAAATTTCTCCCAAACGTGGTCCTATACTGGCTGAACGAGACACAGCGGTCCCCATTGGATTCGGGTGGAATTTGTATTTTTGGTGAATATTTTAGTGAAATGCGGGCATTTTTCATGAAACCCTCGGCAGATTTTCTCAATAGCTTCCAGGTCTTTGGACCGATTGACTCGAAATTTCTCCCAAACGTGGTCCTATACTGGCTGAACGAGACACAGCAGTCCCCATTGGATTCGGGTGGAATTTGTATTTTTGGTGAATATTTTAGTGAAATGAAGCCATTTTTCATGAAAACCTTGGCCGATATTTTCAATAGCTTCCAGGTCTTTGGACCGATTGACTCGAAATTTCTCCCAAACGTGGTCCTATACTGGCTGAACGAGACACAGCAGTCCGCATTGGATTCGGGTGGAATTTGTATTTTTGGTGAATATTTTAGTGAAATGAAGCCATTTTTCATGAAAACCTTGGCCGATTTTTTCAATAGCTTCCAGGTCTTTGGACCGATTGACTCGAAATTTCTCCCAAACGTGGTCCTATACTGGCTGAACGAGACACAGCAGTCCGCATTGGATTCGGGTGGAATTTGTATTTTTGGTGAATAGTTTAGTGAAAGGGGGCCATTTTTCATGAAAACCTTGGCCGATATTTTCAATAGCTTCCAGGTCTTTGGACCGATTGACTCGAAATTTCTCCCAAACGTGGTCCTATACTGGCTGAACGAGACACAGCAGTCCGCATTGGATTCGGGTGGAATTTGTATTTTTGGTGAATAGTTTAGTGAAAGGGGGCCATTTTTCATGAAAACCTCTGGCGATTTTTTCAATAGCTTCCAGGTCTTTGGACCGATTGACTCGAAATTTCTCCCAAACGTGGTCCTATACTGGCTGAACGAGACACAGCAGTCCCCATTGGATTCGTGTGGAATTTGTATTTTTGGTGAATATTTTAGTGAAATGCGGCCATTTTTCATGAAACCCTCGGCAGATTTTTTCAATAGCTTCCAGGTCTTTGGACCGATTGACTCGAAATTTCTCCCAAACGTGGTCCTATACTGGCTGAACGAGACACAGCAGTCCGCATTGGATTCGGGTGGAATTTGTACTTTTGGTGAATATTTTAGTGAAATGAAGCCATTTTTCATGAAAACCTCTGCCGATATTTTCAATAGCTTCCAGGTCTTTGGACCGATTGACTCGAAATTTCTCCCAAACGTGGTCCTATGCTGGCTGAACGAGACAAAGCAGTCCCCATTGGATTCGGGTGGAATTTGTATTTTTGGTGAATATTTTAGTCAAATGAAGCCATTTTTCATGAAAACCTTGGCCGATATTTTCAATAGCTTCCAGGTCTTTGGACCGATTGACTCGAAATTTCTCCCAAACGTGGTCCTATACTGGCTGAACGAGACACAGCAGTCCCCATTGGATTCGGGTGGAATTTGTATTTTTGGTGAATATTTTAGTGAAAGGGGGCCATTTTTCATGAAAACCTCTGGCGATTTTTTCAATAGCTTCCAGGTCTTTCGACCGATTGACTCGAAATTTCTCCCAAACCTGGTCCTAGACTGGCTGAACGAGACACAGCAGTCCCCATTGGATTCGGGTGGAATTTGTATTTTTGGTGAATATTTTAGTGAAATGCAGCCATTTTTCATGAAACCCTCGCCCGATATTTTCAATAGCTTCCAGGTCTTTAGACCAATTGACTTGAAATTTCTCCCAAACGTGGTGCTATACTGGCTGAACGAGACACAGCAGTCCCCATTGGATTCGGGTGGAATTTGTATTTTTGGTGAATATTTTAGTGAAATGCGACCATTTTTCATGAAACCCTCGGCAGATTTTTTCAATAGCTTCCAGGTCTTTGGACCGATTGACTCGAAATTTCTCCCAAACGTGGTCCTATACTGGCTGAACGAGACACAGCAGTCCGCATTGGATTCGGGTAGAATTTGTATTTTTGGTGAATATTTTAGTGAAAGGGGGCCATTTTTCATGAAAACCTCTGGCGATTTTTTCAATAGCTTCCAGGTCTTTAGACCGATTGACTCGAAATTTCTCCCAAACCTGGTCCTAGACTGGCTGAACGAGACACAGCAGTCCCCATTGGATTCGGGTGGAATTTGTATTTTTGGTGAATATTTTAGTGAAATGCAGCCATATTTCATGAAACCCTTGCCCGATATTTTCAATAGCTTCCAGGTCTTTAGACCAATTGACTTGAAATTTCTCCCAAACGTGGTCCTATACTGGCTGAACGAGACACAGCGGTCCCCATTGGATTTGGGTGGAATTTGTATTTTTGGTGAATATTTTAGTGAAATGCGGGCATTTTTCATGAAACCCTCGGCAGATTTTCTCAATAGCTTCCAGGTCTTTGGACCGATTGACTCGAAATTTCTCCCAAACGTGGTCCTATACTGGCTGAACGAGACACAGCAGTCCCCATTGGATTCGGGTGGAATTTGTATTTTTGGTGAATATTTTAGTGAAATGAAGCCATTTTTCATGAAAACCTTGGTCGATATTTTCAATAGCTTCCAGGTCTTTGGACCGATTGACTCGAAATTTCTCCCAAACGTGGTCCTATACTGGCTGAACGAGACACAGCAGTCCGCATTGGATTCGGGTGGAATTTGTATTTTTGGTGAATATTTTAGTGAAATGAAGCCATTTTTCATGAAAACCTTGGCCGATTTTTTCAATAGCTTCCAGGTCTTTGGACCGATTGACTCGAAATTTCTCCCAAACGTGGTCCTATACTGGCTGAACGAGACACAGCAGTCCGCATTGGATTCGGGTGGAATTTGTATTTTTGGTGAATAGTTTAGTGAAAGGGGGCCATTTTTCATGAAAACCTTGGCCGATATTTTCAATAGCTTCCAGGTCTTTGGACCGATTGACTCGAAATTTCTCCCAAACGTGGTCCTATACTGGCTGAACGAGACACAGCAGTCCGCATTGGATTCGGGTGGAATTTGTATTTTTGGTGAATAGTTTAGTGAAAGGGGGCCATTTTTCATGAAAACCTCTGGCGATTTTTTCAATAGCTTCCAGGTCTTTGGACCGATTGACTCGAAATTTCTCCCAAACGTGGTCCTATACTGGCTGAACGAGACACAGCAGTCCCCATTGGATTCGTGTGGAATTTGTATTTTTGGTGAATATTTTAGTGAAATGCGGCCATTTTTCATGAAACCCTCGGCAGATTTTTTCAATAGCTTCCAGGTCTTTGGACCGATTGACTCGAAATTTCTCCCAAACGTGGTGCTATACTGGCTGAACGAGACACATCAGTCCCCATTGGATTCGGGTGGAATTTGTATTTTTGGTGAATATTTTAGTGAAATGAAGCCATTTTTCATGAAAACCTTGGCCGATTTTTTCAATAGCTTCCAGGTCTTTGGACCGATTGACTCGAAATTTCTCCCAAACGTGGTCCTATACTGGCTGAACGAGACACAGCAGTCCGCATTGGATTCGGGTAGAATTTGTATTTTTGGTGAATATTTTAGTGAAAGGGGGCCATTTTTCATGAAAACCTCTGGCGATTTTTTCAATAGCTTCCAGGTCTTTAGACCGATTGACTCGAAATTTCTCCCAAACCTGGTCCTAGACTGGCTGAACGAGACACAGCAGTCCCCATTGGATTCGGGTGGAATTTGTATTTTTGGTGAATATTTTAGTGAAATGCAGCCATTTTTCATGAAACCCTCGCCCGATATTTTCAATAGCTTCCAGGTCTTTAGACCAATTGACTTGAAATTTCTCCCAAACGTGGTCCTATACTGGCTGAACGAGACACAGTGGTCCCCATTGGATTCGGGTGGAATTTGTATTTTTGGTGAATATTTTAGTGAAATGCGACCATTTTTCATGAAAACCTTGGCCGATATTTTCAATAGCTTCCAGGTCTTTGGACCGATTGACTCGAAATTTCTCCCAAACGTGGTCCTATACTGGCTGAACGAGACACAGCAGTCCCCATTGGATTCGGGTGGAATTTGTATTTTTGGTGAATATTTTAGTGAAATGAAGCCATTTTTCATGAAAACCTTGGCCGATATTTTCAATAGCTTCCAGGTCTTTGGACCGATTGACTCGAAATTTCTCCCAAACGTGGTCCTATACTGGCTGAACGAGACACAGCAGTCCCCATTGGATTCGGGTGGAATTTGTATTTTTGGTGAATATTTTAGTGAAATGAAGCCATTTTTCATGAAAACCTCTGCCGATATTTTCAATAGCTTCCAGGTCTTTGGACCGATTGACTCGAAATTTCTCCCAAACGTGGTCCTATGCTGGCTGAACGAGACAAAGCAGTCCCCATTGGATTCGGGTGGAATTTGTATTTTTGGTGAATATTTTAGTCAAATGAAGCCATTTTTCATGAAAACCTTGGCCGATATTTTCAATAGCTTCCAGGTCTTTGGACCGATTGACTCGAAATTTCTCCCAAACGTGGTCCTATACTGGCTGAACGAGACACAGCAGTCCCCATTGGATTCGGGTGGAATTTGTATTTTTGGTGAATATTTTAGTGAAATGAAGCCATTTTTCATGAAAACCTTGGCCGATATTTTCAATAGCTTCCAGGTCTTTGGACCGATTGACTCGAAATTTCTCCCAAACGTGGTCCTATACTGGCTGAACGAGACACAGCAGTCCCCATTGGATTCGGGTGGAATTTGTATTTTTGGTGAATATTTTAGTGAAATGAAGCCATTTTTCATGAAAACCTCTGCCGATATTTTCAATAGCTTCCAGGTCTTTGGACCGATTGACTCGAAATTTCTCCCAAACGTGGTCCTATGCTGGCTGAACGAGACAAAGCAGTCCCCATTGGATTCGGGTGGAATTTGTATTTTTGGTGAATATTTTAGTGAAATGAAGCCATTTTTCATGAAAACCTTGGCCGATATTTTCAATAGCTTCCAGGTCTTTGGACCGATTGACTCGAAATTTCTCCCAAACGTGGTCCTATACTGGCTGAACGAGACACAGCAGTCCGCATTGGATTCGGGTAGAATTTGTATTTTTGGTGAATATTTTAGTGAAAGGGGGCCATTTTTCATGAAAACCTCTGGCGATTTTTTCAATAGCTTCCAGGTCTTTTGACCGATTGACTCGAAATTTCTCCCAAACCTGGTCCTAGACTGGCTGAACGAGACACAGCAGTCCCCATTGGATTCGGGTGGAATTTGTATTTTTGGTGAATATTTTAGTGAAATGCAGCCATTTTTCATGAAACCCTCGCCCGATATTTTCAATAGCTTCCAGGTCTTTGGACCGATTGACTCGAAGTTTCTCCCAAACGTGGTCCTATACTGGCTGAACGAGACACAGCAGTCCCCATTGGATTCGGGTGGGATTTGTATTTTTGGTGAATATTTTAGTGAAATGCGGGCATTTTTCATGAAAACCTTGGCCGATATTTTCAATAGCTTCCAGGTCTTTGGACCGATTGACTCGAAATTTCTCCCAAACGTGGTCCTATACTGGCTGAACGAGACACAGCAGTCCCCATTGGATTCGGGTGGAATTTGTATTTTTGGTGAATATTTTAGTGAAATGCGGCCATTTTTCATGAAACCCTCGGCAGATTTTTTCAATAGCTTCCAGGTCTTTGGACCGATTGACTCGAAATTTCTCCCAAACGTGGTGCTATACTGGCTGAACGAGACACATCAGTCCCCATTGGATTCGGGTGGAATTTGTATTTTTGGTGAATATTTTAGTGAAATGAAGCCATTTTTCATGAAAACCTTGGCCGATTTTTTCAATAGCTTCCAGGTCTTTGGACCGATTGACTCGAAATTTCTCCCAAACGTGGTCCTATACTGGCTGAACGAGACACAGCAGTCCGCATTGGATTCGGGTAGAATTTGTATTTTTGGTGAATATTTTAGTGAAAGGGGGCCATTTTTCATGAAAACCTCTGGCGATTTTTTCAATAGCTTCCAGGTCTTTAGACCGATTGACTCGAAATTTCTCCCAAACCTGGTCCTAGACTGGCTGAACGAGACACAGCAGTCCCCATTGGATTCGGGTGGAATTTGTATTTTTGGTGAATATTTTAGTGAAATGCAGCCATTTTTCATGAAACCCTCGCCCGATATTTTCAATAGCTTCCAGGTCTTTAGACCAATTGACTTGAAATTTCTCCCAAACGTGGTCCTATACTGGCTGAACGAGACACAGCGGTCCCCATTGGATTCGGGTGGAATTTGTATTTTTGGTGAATATTTTAGTGAAATGCGACCATTTTTCATGAAAACCTTGGCCGATATTTTCAATAGCTTCCAGGTCTTTGGACCGATTGACTCGAAATTTCTCCCAAACGTGGTCCTATACTGGCTGAACGAGACACAGCAGTCCCCATTGGATTCGGGTGGAATTTGTATTTTTGGTGAATATTTTAGTGAAATGAAGCCATTTTTCATGAAAACCTTGGCCGATATTTTCAATAGCTTCCAGGTCTTTGGACCGATTGACTCGAAATTTCTCCCAAACGTGGTCCTATACTGGCTGAACGAGACACAGCAGTCCCCATTGGATTCGGGTGGAATTTGTATTTTTGGTGAATATTTTAGTGAAATGAAGCCATTTTTCATGAAAACCTCTGCCGATATTTTCAATAGCTTCCAGGTCTTTGGACCGATTGACTCGAAATTTCTCCCAAACGTGGTCCTATGCTGGCTGAACGAGACAAAGCAGTCCCCATTGGATTCGGGTGGAATTTGTATTTTTGGTGAATATTTTAGTCAAATGAAGCCATTTTTCATGAAAACCTTGGCCGATATTTTCAATAGCTTCCAGGTCTTTGGACCGATTGACTCGAAATTTCTCCCAAACGTGGTCCTATACTGGCTGAACGAGACACAGCAGTCCCCATTGGATTCGGGTGGAATTTGTATTTTTGGTGAATATTTTAGTGAAATGAAGCCATTTTTCATGAAAACCTTGGCCGATATTTTCAATAGCTTCCAGGTCTTTGGACCGATTGACTCGAAATTTCTCCCAAACGTGGTCCTATACTGGCTGAACGAGACACAGCAGTCCCCATTGGATTCGGGTGGAATTTGTATTTTTGGTGAATATTTTAGTGAAATGAAGCCATTTTTCATGAAAACCTCTGCCGATATTTTCAATAGCTTCCAGGTCTTTGGACCGATTGACTCGAAATTTCTCCCAAACGTGGTCCTATGCTGGCTGAACGAGACAAAGCAGTCCCCATTGGATTCGGGTGGAATTTGTATTTTTGGTGAATATTTTAGTGAAATGAAGCCATTTTTCATGAAAACCTTGGCCGATATTTTCAATAGCTTCCAGGTCTTTGGACCGATTGACTCGAAATTTCTCCCAAACGTGGTCCTATACTGGCTGAACGAGACACAGCAGTCCGCATTGGATTCGGGTAGAATTTGTATTTTTGGTGAATATTTTAGTGAAAGGGGGCCATTTTTCATGAAAACCTCTGGCGATTTTTTCAATAGCTTCCAGGTCTTTTGACCGATTGACTCGAAATTTCTCCCAAACCTGGTCCTAGACTGGCTGAACGAGACACAGCAGTCCCCATTGGATTCGGGTGGAATTTGTATTTTTGGTGAATATTTTAGTGAAATGCAGCCATTTTTCATGAAACCCTCGCCCGATATTTTCAATAGCTTCCAGGTCTTTAGACCAATTGACTTGAAATTTCTCCCAAACGTGGTCCTATACTGGCTGAACGAGACACAGCAGTCCCCATTGGAATCGGGTGGAATTTGTATTTTTGGTGAATATTTTAGTGAAATGCGACCATTTTTCATGAAACCCTCGGCAGATTTTTTCAATAGCTTCCAGGTCTTTGGACCGATTGACTCGAAGTTTCTCCCAAACGTGGTCCTATACTGGCTGAACGAGACACAGCAGTCCCCATTGGATTCGGGTGGAATTTGTATTTTTGGTGAATATTTTAGTGAAATGCGGGCATTTTTCATGAAAACCTTGGCCGATATTTTCAATAGCTTCCAGGTCTTTGGACCGATTGACTCGAAATTTCTCCCAAACGTGGTCCTATACTGGCTGAACGAGACACAGCAGTCCCCATTGGATTCGGGTGGAATTTGTATTTTTGGTGAATATTTTAGTGAAATGCGGCCATTTTTCATGAAACCCTCGGCAGATTTTTTCAATAGCTTCCAGGTCTTTGGACCGATTGACTCGAAATTTCTCCCAAACGTGGTGCTATACTGGCTGAACGAGACACATCAGTCCCCATTGGATTCGGGTGGAATTTGTATTTTTGGTGAATATTTTAGTGAAATGAAGCCATTTTTCATGAAAACCTTGGCCGATTTTTTCAATAGCTTCCAGGTCTTTGGACCGATTGACTCGAAATTTCTCCCAAACGTGGTCCTATACTGGCTGAACGAGACACAGCAGTCCGCATTGGATTCGGGTAGAATTTGTATTTTTGGTGAATATTTTAGTGAAAGGGGGCCATTTTTCATGAAAACCTCTGGCGATTTTTTCAATAGCTTCCAGGTCTTTAGACCGATTGACTCGAAATTTCTCCCAAACCTGGTCCTAGACTGGCTGAACGAGACACAGCAGTCCCCATTGGATTCGGGTGGAATTTGTATTTTTGGTGAATATTTTAGTGAAATGCAGCCATTTTTCATGAAACCCTCGCCCGATATTTTCAATAGCTTCCAGGTCTTTAGACCAATTGACTTGAAATTTCTCCCAAACGTGGTCCTATACTGGCTGAACGAGACACAGCGGTCCCCATTGGATTCGGGTGGAATTTGTATTTTTGGTGAATATTTTAGTGAAATGCGACCATTTTTCATGAAAACCTTGGCCGATATTTTCAATAGCTTCCAGGTCTTTGGACCGATTGACTCGAAATTTCTCCCAAACGTGGTCCTATACTGGCTGAACGAGACACAGCAGTCCCCATTGGATTCGGGTGGAATTTGTATTTTTGGTGAATATTTTAGTGAAATGAAGCCATTTTTCATGAAAACCTTGGCCGATTTTTTCAATAGCTTCCAGGTCTTTGGACCGATTGACTCGAAATTTCTCCCAAACGTGGTCCTATACTGGCTGAACGAGACACAGCAGTCCCCATTGGATTCGGGTGGAATTTGTATTTTTGGTGAATATTTTAGTGAAATGAAGCCATTTTTCATGAAAACCTTGGCCGATATTTTCAATAGCTTCCAGGTCTTTGGACCGATTGACTCGAAATTTCTCCCAAACGTGGTCCTATACTGGCTGAACGAGACACAGCAGTCCCCATTGGATTCGGGTGGAATTTGTATTTTTGGTGAATATTTTAGTGAAATGAAGCCATTTTTCATGAAAACCTCTGCCGATATTTTCAATAGCTTCCAGGTCTTTGGACCGATTGACTCGAAATTTCTCCCAAACGTGGTCCTATGCTGGCTGAACGAGACAAAGCAGTCCCCATTGGATTCGGGTGGAATTTGTATTTTTGGTGAATATTTTAGTGAAATGAAGCCATTTTTCATGAAAACCTTGGCCGATATTTTCAATAGCTTCCAGGTCTTTGGACCGATTGACTCGAAATTTCTCCCAAACGTGGTCCTATACTGGCTGAACGAGACACAGCAGTCCGCATTGGATTCGGGTAGAATTTGTATTTTTGGTGAATATTTTAGTGAAAGGGGGCCATTTTTCATGAAAACCTCTGGCGATTTTTTCAATAGCTTCCAGGTCTTTTGACCGATTGACTCGAAATTTCTCCCAAACCTGGTCCTAGACTGGCTGAACGAGACACAGCAGTCCCCATTGGATTCGGGTGGAATTTGTATTTTTGGTGAATATTTTAGTGAAATGCAGCCATTTTTCATGAAACCCTCGCCCGATATTTTCAATAGCTTCCAGGTCTTTAGACCAATTGACTTGAAATTTCTCCCAAACGTGGTCCTATACTGGCTGAACGAGACACAGCAGTCCCCATTGGAATCGGGTGGAATTTGTATTTTTGGTGAATATTTTAGTGAAATGCGACCATTTTTCATGAAACCCTCGGCAGATTTTTTCAATAGCTTCCAGGTCTTTGGACCGATTGACTCGAAGTTTCTCCCAAACGTGGTCCTATACTGGCTGAACGAGACACAGCAGTCCCCATTGGATTCGGGTGGAATTTGTATTTTTGGTGAATATTTTAGTGAAATGCGGGCATTTTTCATGAAAACCTTGGCCGATATTTTCAATAGCTTCCAGGTCTTTGGACCGATTGACTCGAAATTTCTCCCAAACGTGGTCCTATACTGGCTGAACGAGACACAGCAGTCCCCATTGGATTCGGGTGGAATTTGTATTTTTGGTGAATATTTTAGTGAAATGCGGCCATTTTTCATGAAACCCTCGGCAGATTTTTTCAATAGCTTCCAGGTCTTTGGACCGATTGACTCGAAATTTCTCCCAAACGTGGTGCTATACTGGCTGAACGAGACACATCAGTCCCCATTGGATTCGGGTGGAATTTGTATTTTTGGTGAATATTTTAGTGAAATGAAGCCATTTTTCATGAAAACCTTGGCCGATTTTTTCAATAGCTTCCAGGTCTTTGGACCGATTGACTCGAAATTTCTCCCAAACGTGGTCCTATACTGGCTGAACGAGACACAGCAGTCCGCATTGGATTCGGGTAGAATTTGTATTTTTGGTGAATATTTTAGTGAAAGGGGGCCATTTTTCATGAAAACCTCTGGCGATTTTTTCAATAGCTTCCAGGTCTTTAGACCGATTGACTCGAAATTTCTCCCAAACCTGGTCCTAGACTGGCTGAACGAGACACAGCAGTCCCCATTGGATTCGGGTGGAATTTGTATTTTTGGTGAATATTTTAGTGAAATGCAGCCATTTTTCATGAAACCCTCGCCCGATATTTTCAATAGCTTCCAGGTCTTTAGACCAATTGACTTGAAATTTCTCCCAAACGTGGTCCTATACTGGCTGAACGAGACACAGCGGTCCCCATTGGATTCGGGTGGAATTTGTATTTTTGGTGAATATTTTAGTGAAATGCGACCATTTTTCATGAAAACCTTGGCCGATATTTTCAATAGCTTCCAGGTCTTTGGACCGATTGACTCGAAATTTCTCCCAAACGTGGTCCTATACTGGCTGAACGAGACACAGCAGTCCCCATTGGATTCGGGTGGAATTTGTATTTTTGGTGAATATTTTAGTGAAATGAAGCCATTTTTCATGAAAACCTTGGCCGATATTTTCAATAGCTTCCAGGTCTTTGGACCGATTGACTCGAAATTTCTCCCAAACGTGGTCCTATACTGGCTGAACGAGACACAGCAGTCCCCATTGGATTCGGGTGGAATTTGTATTTTTGGTGAATATTTTAGTGAAATGAAGCCATTTTTCATGAAAACCTCTGCCGATATTTTCAATAGCTTCCAGGTCTTTGGACCGATTGACTCGAAATTTCTCCCAAACGTGGTCCTATGCTGGCTGAACGAGACAAAGCAGTCCCCATTGGATTCGGGTGGAATTTGTATTTTTGGTGAATATTTTAGTCAAATGAAGCCATTTTTCATGAAAACCTTGGCCGATATTTTCAATAGCTTCCAGGTCTTTGGACCGATTGACTCGAAATTTCTCCCAAACGTGGTCCTATACTGGCTGAACGAGACACAGCAGTCCCCATTGGATTCGGGTGGAATTTGTATTTTTGGTGAATATTTTAGTGAAATGAAGCCATTTTTCATGAAAACCTTGGCCGATATTTTCAATAGCTTCCAGGTCTTTGGACCGATTGACTCGAAATTTCTCCCAAACGTGGTCCTATACTGGCTGAACGAGACACAGCAGTCCCCATTGGATTCGGGTGGAATTTGTATTTTTGGTGAATATTTTAGTGAAATGAAGCCATTTTTCATGAAAACCTCTGCCGATATTTTCAATAGCTTCCAGGTCTTTGGACCGATTGACTCGAAATTTCTCCCAAACGTGGTCCTATGCTGGCTGAACGAGACAAAGCAGTCCCCATTGGATTCGGGTGGAATTTGTATTTTTGGTGAATATTTTAGTGAAATGAAGCCATTTTTCATGAAAACCTTGGCCGATATTTTCAATAGCTTCCAGGTCTTTGGACCGATTGACTCGAAATTTCTCCCAAACGTGGTCCTATACTGGCTGAACGAGACACAGCAGTCCGCATTGGATTCGGGTAGAATTTGTATTTTTGGTGAATATTTTAGTGAAAGGGGGCCATTTTTCATGAAAACCTCTGGCGATTTTTTCAATAGCTTCCAGGTCTTTTGACCGATTGACTCGAAATTTCTCCCAAACCTGGTCCTAGACTGGCTGAACGAGACACAGCAGTCCCCATTGGATTCGGGTGGAATTTGTATTTTTGGTGAATATTTTAGTGAAATGCAGCCATTTTTCATGAAACCCTCGCCCGATATTTTCAATAGCTTCCAGGTCTTTAGACCAATTGACTTGAAATTTCTCCCAAACGTGGTCCTATACTGGCTGAACGAGACACAGCAGTCCCCATTGGAATCGGGTGGAATTTGTATTTTTGGTGAATATTTTAGTGAAATGCGACCATTTTTCATGAAACCCTCGGCAGATTTTTTCAATAGCTTCCAGGTCTTTGGACCGATTGACTCGAAGTTTCTCCCAAACGTGGTCCTATACTGGCTGAACGAGACACAGCAGTCCCCATTGGATTCGGGTGGAATTTGTATTTTTGGTGAATATTTTAGTGAAATGCGGGCATTTTTCATGAAAACCTTGGCCGATATTTTCAATAGCTTCCAGGTCTTTGGACCGATTGACTCGAAATTTCTCCCAAACGTGGTCCTATACTGGCTGAACGAGACACAGCAGTCCCCATTGGATTCGGGTGGAATTTGTATTTTTGGTGAATATTTTAGTGAAATGAAGCCATTTTTCATGAAAACCTTGGCCGATATTTTCAATAGCTTCCAGGTCTTTGGACCGATTGACTCGAAATTTCTCCCAAACGTGGTCCTATACTGGCTGAACGAGACACAGCAGTCCCCATTGGATTCGGGTGGAATTTGTATTTTTGGTGAATATTTTAGTGAAAGGGGGCCATTTTTCATGAAAACCTCTGGCGATTTTTTCAATAGCTTCCAGGTCTTTGGACCGATTGACTCGAAATTTCTCCCAAACGTGGTCCTATACTGGCTGAACGAGACACAGCAGTCCCCATTGGATTCGGGTGGAATTTGTATTTTTGGTGAATATTTTAGTGAAATGGGGCCATTTTTCATGAAAACCTCTGGCGATATTTTCAATAGCTTCCAGGTCTTTGGACCGATTGACTCGAAATTTCTCCCAAACGTGGTCCTATGCTGGCTGAACGAGACAAAGCAGTCCCCATTGGATTCGGGTGGAATTTGTATTTTTGGTGAATATTTTAGTGAAATGAAGCCATTTTTCATGAAAACCTTGGCCGATATTTTCAATAGCTTCCAGGTCTTTGGACCGATTGACTCGAAATTTCTCCCAAACGTGGTCCTATACTGGCTGAACGAGACACAGCAGTCCGCATTGGATTCGGGTAGAATTTGTATTTTTGGTGAATATTTTAGTGAAAGGGGGCCATTTTTCATGAAAACCTCTGGCGATTTTTTCAATAGCTTCCAGGTCTTTTGACCGATTGACTCGAAATTTCTCCCAAACCTGGTCCTAGACTGGCTGAACGAGACACAGCAGTCCCCATTGGATTCGGGTGGAATTTGTATTTTTGGTGAATATTTTAGTGAAATGCAGCCATTTTTCATGAAACCCTCGCCCGATATTTTCAATAGCTTCCAGGTCTTTAGACCAATTGACTTGAAATTTCTCCCAAACGTGGTCCTATACTGGCTGAACGAGACACAGCAGTCCCCATTGGAATCGGGTGGAATTTGTATTTTTGGTGAATATTTTAGTGAAATGCGACCATTTTTCATGAAACCCTCGGCAGATTTTTTCAATAGCTTCCAGGTCTTTGGACCGATTGACTCGAAGTTTCTCCCAAACGTGGTCCTATACTGGCTGAACGAGACACAGCAGTCCCCATTGGATTCGGGTGGAATTTGTATTTTTGGTGAATATTTTAGTGAAATGCGGGCATTTTTCATGAAAACCTTGGCCGATATTTTCAATAGCTTCCAGGTCTTTGGACCGATTGACTCGAAATTTCTCCCAAACGTGGTCCTATACTGGCTGAACGAGACACAGCAGTCCCCATTGGATTCGGGTGGAATTTGTATTTTTGGTGAATATTTTAGTGAAATGAAGCCATTTTTCATGAAAACCTTGGCCGATATTTTCAATAGCTTCCAGGTCTTTGGACCGATTGACTCGAAATTTCTCCCAAACGTGGTCCTATACTGGCTGAACGAGACACAGCAGTCCCCATTGGATTCGGGTGGAATTTGTATTTTTGGTGAATATTTTAGTGAAAGGGGGCCATTTTTCATGAAAACCTCTGGCGATTTTTTCAATAGCTTCCAGGTCTTTGGACCGATTGACTCGAAATTTCTCCCAAACGTGGTCCTATACTGGCTGAACGAGACACAGCAGTCCCCATTGGATTCGGGTGGAATTTGTATTTTTGGTGAATATTTTAGTGAAATGGGGCCATTTTTCATGAAAACCTCTGGCGATTTTTTCAATAGCTTCCAGGTCTTTGGACCGATTGACTCGAAATTTCTCCCAAACGTGGTCCTATACTGGCTGAACGAGACACAGCAGTCCCCATTGGATTCGGGTGGAATTTGTATTTTTGGTGAATATTTTAGTGAAATGAAGCCATTTTTCATGAAAACCTTGGCCGATTTTTTCAATAGCTTCCAGGTCTTTGGACCGATTGACTCGAAATTTCTCCCAAACGTGGTCCTATACTGGCTGAACGAGACACAGCAGTCCGCATTGGATTCGGGTGGAATTTGTATTTTTGGTGAATATTTTAGTGAAAGGGGGCCATTTTTCATGAAAACCTTGGCCGATTTTTTCAATAGCTTCCAGGTCTTTGGACCGATTGACTCGAAATTTCTCCCAAACGTGGTCCTATACTGGCTGAACGAGACACAGCAGTCCGCATTGGATTCGGGTGGAATTTGTATTTTTGGTGAATATTTTAGTGAAAGGGGGCCATTTTTCATGAAAACCTCTGCCGATTTTTTCAATAGCTTCCAGGTCTTTGGACCGATTGACTCGAAATTTCTCCCAAACGTGGTCCTATACTGGCTGAACGAGACACAGCAGTCCCCATTGGATTCGGGTGGAATTTGTATTTTTGGTGAATATTTTAGTGAAATGAAGCCATTTTTCATGAAAACCTTGGCCGATATTTTCAATAGCTTCCAGGTCTTTGGACCGATTGACTCGAAATTTCTCCCAAACGTGGTCCTATACTGGCTGAACGAGACACAGCAGTCCCCATTGGATTCGGGTGGAATTTGTATTTT
>NW_028175027.1:0-35170 GCF_965226575.1 Pagrus pagrus
CTGCTCTCGCTCTGAAACGCTCATTTTTCACATAAGCCACTTTTCAGCCTTAGGCGACTGTACAGTGCTAAAACAGCCTCCTATCGCTCTGAAACGCTCATTTTTGACATAACCCACTTTTCAGCCTTAATGAATTAAATTCCAGGTAAAAACTCCTTTGCCATGATGAAGAATCCAAATTCAACCAGTTCAGGCTAGTAAACCTGTTTGAAAGACCTTTTTTCAGTGAAATGCAGCTTAGTGCAAAAACAGGCTGCTCTCGCTCTGAAACGCTCATTTTTCACATAAGCCACTTTTCAGCCTTATAGGCGACTGCACAGTGCAAAAACAGCCTCCTCTCGCTCTGAAACGCTCATTTTTCACATAAGCCACTTTTCAGCCTTAGGCGACTGTACAGTGCTAAAACAGCCTCCTATCGCTCTGAAACGCTCATTTTTGACATAACCCACTTTTCAGCCTTAATGAATTAAATTCCAGGTAAAAACTCATTTGCCATGAAGAAGATCCAAATTCAACCAGTTCAGGCTAGTAAACCTGTTTGAAAGACCTTTTTTCAGTGAAATGCAGCTTAGTGCAAAAACAGGCTGCTCTCGCTCTGAAACGCTCATTTTTCACATAAGCCACTTTTCAGCGCTAAAACAGCCTCCAATCGCTCTGAAACGCTCATTTTTGACATAAGCCACTTTTCACCTTTAATGAATGAAATTCCAGGTAAAAACTCCTTTGCCATGAAGAAGATCCAAATTCAACCAGTTCAGGCTAGTAAACCTGTTTGAAAGACCTTTTTTCAGTGAAATGCAGCTTAGTGCAAAAACAGGCTGCTCTCGCTCTGAAACGCTCATTTTTCACATAAGCCACTTTTCAGCCTTAGGCGACTGTACAGTGCTAAAACAGCCTCCTATCGCTCTGAAACGCTCATTTTTGACATAACCCACTTTTCAGCCTTAATGAATTAAATTCCAGGTAAAAACCCCTTTGCCATGAAGAAGATCCAAATTCAACCAGTTCAGGCTAGTAAACCTGTTTGAAAGACCTTTTTTCAGTGAAATGCAGCTTAGTGCAAAAACAGGCTGCTCTCGCTCTGAAACGCTCATTTTTCACATAAGCCACTTTTCAGCCTTATAGGCGACTGCACAGTGCAAAAACAGCCTCCTCTCGCTCTGAAACGCTCATTTTTCACATAAGCCACTTTTCAGCCTTAGGCGACTGTACAGTGCTAAAACAGCCTCCTATCGCTCTGAAACGCTCATTTTTGACATAACCCACTTTTCAGCCTTAATGAATTAAATTCCAGGTAAAAACTCATTTGCCATGAAGAAGATCCAAATTCAACCAGTTCAGGCTAGTAAACCTGTTTGAAAGACCTTTTTTCAGTGAAATGCAGCTTAGTGCAAAAACAGGCTGCTCTCGCTCTGAAACGCTCATTTTTCACATAAGCCACTTTTCAGCGCTAAAACAGCCTCCAATCGCTCTGAAACGCTCATTTTTCACATAAGCCACTTTTCACCTTTAATGAATGAAATTCCAGGTAAAAACTCCTTTGCCATGAAGAAGATCCAAATTCAACCAGTTCAGGCTAGTAAACCTGTTTGAAAGACCTTTTTTCAGTGAAATGCAGCTTAGTGCAAAAACAGGCTGCTCTCGCTCTGAAACGCTCATTTTTCACATAAGCCACTTTTCAGCGCTAAAACAGCCTCCAATCGCTCTGAAACGCTCATTTTTCACATAAGCCACTTTTCACCTTTAATGAATGAAATTCCAGGTAAAAACTCCTTTGCCATGAAGAAGATCCAAATTCAACCAGTTCAGGCTAGTAAACCTGTTTGAAAGACCTTTTTTCAGTGAAATGCAGCTTAGTGCAAAAACAGGCTGCTCTCGCTCTGAAACGCTCATTTTTCACATAAGCCACTTTTCAGCGCTAAAACAGCCTCCAATCGCTCTGAAACGCTCATTTTTGACATAAGCCACTTTTCACCTTTAATGAATGAAATTCCAGGTAAAAACTCCTTTGCCATGAAGAAGATCCAAATTCAACCAGTTCAGGCTAGTAAACCTGTTTGAAAGACCTTTTTTCAGTGAAATGCAGCTTAGTGCAAAAACAGGCTGCTCTCGCTCTGAAACGCTCATTTTTCACATAAGCCACTTTTCAGCCTTAGGCGACTGTACAGTGCAAAAACAGGCTGCTCTCGCTCTGAAACGCTCATTTTTCACATAAGCCACTTTTCAGCGCTAAAACAGCCTCCAATCGCTCTGAAACGCTCATTTTTCACATAAGCCACTTTTCAGCCTTATAGGCGACTGCACAGTGCAAAAACAGCCTCCTCTCGCTCTGAAACGCTCATTTTTCACATAAGCCACTTTTCAGCCTTAGGCGACTGTACAGTGCTAAAACAGCCTCCTATCGCTCTGAAACGCTCATTTTTGACATAACCCACTTTTCAGCCTTAATGAATTAAATTCCAGGTAAAAACTCCTTTGCCATGAAGAAGATCCAAATTCAACCAGTTCAGGCTAGTAAACCTGTTTGAAAGACCTTTTTTCAGTGAAATGCAGCTTAGTGCAAAAACAGGCTGCTCTCGCTCTGAAACGCTCATTTTTCACATAAGCCACTTTTCAGCGCTAAAACAGCCTCCAATCGCTCTGAAACGCTCATTTTTGACATAAGCCACTTTTCACCTTTAATGAATGAAATTCCAGGTAAAAACTCCTTTGCCATGAAGAAGATCCAAATTCAACCAGTTCAGGCTAGTAAACCTGTTTGAAAGACCTTTTTTCAGTGAAATGCAGCTTAGTGCAAAAACAGGCTGCTCTCGCTCTGAAACGCTCATTTTTCACATAAGCCACTTTTCAGCCTTAGGCGACTGTACAGTGCAAAAACAGGCTGCTCTCGCTCTGAAACGCTCATTTTTCACATAAGCCACTTTTCAGCGCTAAAACAGCCTCCAATCGCTCTGAAACGCTCATTTTTGACATAAGCCACTTTTCACCTTTAATGAATGAAATTCCAGGTAAAAACTCCTTTGCCATGAAGAAGATCCAAATTCAACCAGTTCAGGCTAGTAAACCTGTTTGAAAGACCTTTTTTCAGTGAAATGCAGCTTAGTGCAAAAACAGGCTGCTCTCGCTCTGAAACGCTCATTTTTCACATAAGCCACTTTTCAGCCTTAGGCGACTGTACAGTGCTAAAACAGCCTCCTATCGCTCTGAAACGCTCATTTTTGACATAACCCACTTTTCAGCCTTAATGAATGAAATTCCAGGTAAAAACTCCTTTGCCATGAAGAAGATCCAAATTCAACCAGTTCAGGCTAGTAAACCTGTTTGAAAGACCTTGTTTCAGTGAAATGCAGCTTAGTGCAAAAACAGGCTGCTCTCGCTCTGAAACGCTCATTTTTCACATAAGCCACTTTTCAGCGCTAAAACAGCCTCCAATCGCTCTGAAACGCTCATTTTTCACATAAGCCACTTTTCACCTTTAATGAATGAAATTCCAGGTAAAAACTCCTTTGCCATGAAGAAGATCCAAATTCAACCAGTTCAGGCTAGTAAACCTGTTTGAAAGACCTTTTTTCAGTGAAATGCAGCTTAGTGCAAAAACAGGCTGCTCTCGCTCTGAAACGCTCATTTTTCACATAAGCCACTTTTCAGCCTTATAGGCGACTGCACAGTGCAAAAACAGCCTCCTCTCGCTCTGAAACGCTCATTTTTCACATAAGCCACTTTTCAGCCTTAGGCGACTGTACAGTGCTAAAACAGCCTCCTATCGCTCTGAAACGCTCATTTTTGACATAAGCCACTTTTCAGCCTTAATGAATTAAATTCCAGGTAAAAACTCCTTTGCCATGAAGAAGATCCAAATTCAACCAGTTCAGGCTAGAAAACCTGTTTGAAAGACCTTGTTTCAGTGAAATGCAGCTTAGTGCAAAAACAGGCTGCTCTCGCTCTGAAACGCTCATTTTTCACATAAGCCACTTTTCAGCGCTAAAACAGCCTCCAATCGCTCTGAAACGCTCATTTTTCACATAAGCCACTTTTCACCTTTAATGAATGAAATTCCAGGTAAAAACTCCTTTGCCATGAAGAAGATCCAAATTCAACCAGTTCAGGCTAGTAAACCTGTTTGAAAGACCTTTTTTCAGTGAAATGCAGCTTAGTGCAAAAACAGGCTGCTCTCGCTCTGAAACGCTCATTTTTCACATAAGCCACTTTTCAGCCTTATAGGCGACTGCACAGTGCAAAAACAGCCTCCTCTCGCTCTGAAACGCTCATTTTTCACATAAGCCACTTTTCAGCCTTAGGCGACTGTACAGTGCTAAAACAGCCTCCTATCGCTCTGAAACGCTCATTTTTGACATAACCCACTTTTCAGCCTTAATGAATTAAATTCCAGGTAAAAACTCCTTTGCCATGAAGAAGATCCAAATTCAACCAGTTCAGGCTAGTAAACCTGTTTGAAAGACCTTTTTTCAGTGAAATGCAGCTTAGTGCAAAAACAGGCTGCTCTCGCTCTGAAACGCTCATTTTTCACATAAGCCACTTTTCAGCCTTAGGCGACTGTACAGTGCAAAAACAGGCTGCTCTCGCTCTGAAACGCTCATTTTTCACATAAGCCACTTTTCAGCGCTAAAACAGCCTCCAATCGCTCTGAAACGCTCATTTTTGACATAAGCCACTTTTCACCTTTAATGAATGAAATTCCAGGTAAAAACTTCTTTGCCATGAAGAAGATCCAAATTCAACCAGTTCAGGCTAGTAAACCTGTTTGAAAGACCTTTTTTCAGTGAAATGCAGCTTAGTGCAAAAACAGGCTGCTCTCGCTCTGAAACGCTCATTTTTCACATAAGCCACTTTTCAGCCTTAGGCGACTGTACAGTGCAAAAACAGGCTGCTCTCGCTCTGAAACGCTCATTTTTCACATAAGCCACTTTTCAGCGCTAAAACAGCCTCCAATCGCTCTGAAACGCTCATTTTTGACATAAGCCACTTTTCACCTTTAATGAATGAAATTCCAGGTAATAACTCCTTTGCCATGAAGAAGATCCAAATTCAACCAGTTCAGGCTAGTAAACCTGTTTGAAAGACCTTTTTTCAGTGAAATGCAGCTTAGTGCAAAAACAGGCTGCTCTCGCTCTGAAACGCTCATTTTTCACATAAGCCACTTTTCAGCCTTAGGCGACTGTACAGTGCTAAAACAGCCTCCTATCGCTCTGAAACGCTCATTTTTGACATAACCCACTTTTCAGCCTTAATGAATGAAATTCCAGGTAAAAACTCCTTTGCCATGAAGATCCAAATTCAACCAGTTCAGGCTAGTAAACCTGTTTGAAAGACCTTTTTTCAGTGAAATGCAGCTTAGTGCAAAAACAGGCTGCTCTCGCTCTGAAACGCTCATTTTTCACATAAGCCACTTTTCAGCCTTATAGGCGACTGCACAGTGCAAAAACAGCCTCCTCTCGCTCTGAAACGCTCATTTTTCACATAAGCCACTTTTCAGCCTTAGGCGACTGTACAGTGCTAAAACAGCCTCCTATCGCTCTGAAACGCTCATTTTTGACATAACCCACTTTTCAGCCTTAATGAATGAAATTCCAGGTAAAAACTCCTTTGCCATGAAGAAGATCCAAATTCAACCAGTTCAGGCTAGTAAACCTGTTTGAAAGACCTTTTTTCAGTGAAATGCAGCTTAGTGCAAAAACAGGCTGCTCTCGCTCTGAAACGCTCATTTTTCACATAAGCCACTTTTCAGCGCTAAAACAGCCTCCAATCGCTCTGAAACGCTCATTTTTCACATAAGCCACTTTTCACCTTTAATGAATGAAATTCCAGGTAAAAACTCCTTTGCCATGAAGAAGATCCAAATTCAACCAGTTCAGGCTAGTAAACCTGTTTGAAAGACCTTTTTTCAGTGAAATGCAGCTTAGTGCAAAAACAGGCTGCTCTCGCTCTGAAACGCTCATTTTTCACATAAGCCACTTTTCAGCCTTATAGGCGACTGCACAGTGCAAAAACAGCCTCCTCTCGCTCTGAAACGCTCATTTTTCACATAAGCCACTTTTCAGCCTTAGGCGACTGTACAGTGCTAAAACAGCCTCCTATCGCTCTGAAACGCTCATTTTTGACATAAGCCACTTTTCAGCCTTAATGAATTAAATTCCAGGTAAAAACTCCTTTGCCATGAAGAAGATCCAAATTCAACCAGTTCAGGCTAGAAAACCTGTTTGAAAGACCTTGTTTCAGTGAAATGCAGCTTAGTGCAAAAACAGGCTGCTCTCGCTCTGAAACGCTCATTTTTCACATAAGCCACTTTTCAGCGCTAAAACAGCCTCCAATCGCTCTGAAACGCTCATTTTTCACATAAGCCACTTTTCACCTTTAATGAATGAAATTCCAGGTAAAAACTCCTTTGCCATGAAGAAGATCCAAATTCAACCAGTTCAGGCTAGTAAACCTGTTTGAAAGACCTTTTTTCAGTGAAATGCAGCTTAGTGCAAAAACAGGCTGCTCTCGCTCTGAAACGCTCATTTTTCACATAAGCCACTTTTCAGCCTTATAGGCGACTGCACAGTGCAAAAACAGCCTCCTCTCGCTCTGAAACGCTCATTTTTCACATAAGCCACTTTTCAGCCTTAGGCGACTGTACAGTGCTAAAACAGCCTCCTATCGCTCTGAAACGCTCATTTTTGACATAACCCACTTTTCAGCCTTAATGAATTAAATTCCAGGTAAAAACTCCTTTGCCATGAAGAAGATCCAAATTCAACCAGTTCAGGCTAGTAAACCTGTTTGAAAGACCTTTTTTCAGTGAAATGCAGCTTAGTGCAAAAACAGGCTGCTCTCGCTCTGAAACGCTCATTTTTCACATAAGCCACTTTTCAGCCTTAGGCGACTGTACAGTGCAAAAACAGGCTGCTCTCGCTCTGAAACGCTCATTTTTCACATAAGCCACTTTTCAGCGCTAAAACAGCCTCCAATCGCTCTGAAACGCTCATTTTTGACATAAGCCACTTTTCACCTTTAATGAATGAAATTCCAGGTAAAAACTTCTTTGCCATGAAGAAGATCCAAATTCAACCAGTTCAGGCTAGTAAACCTGTTTGAAAGACCTTTTTTCAGTGAAATGCAGCTTAGTGCAAAAACAGGCTGCTCTCGCTCTGAAACGCTCATTTTTCACATAAGCCACTTTTCAGCCTTAGGCGACTGTACAGTGCAAAAACAGGCTGCTCTCGCTCTGAAACGCTCATTTTTCACATAAGCCACTTTTCAGCGCTAAAACAGCCTCCAATCGCTCTGAAACGCTCATTTTTGACATAAGCCACTTTTCACCTTTAATGAATGAAATTCCAGGTAATAACTCCTTTGCCATGAAGAAGATCCAAATTCAACCAGTTCAGGCTAGTAAACCTGTTTGAAAGACCTTTTTTCAGTGAAATGCAGCTTAGTGCAAAAACAGGCTGCTCTCGCTCTGAAACGCTCATTTTTCACATAAGCCACTTTTCAGCCTTAGGCGACTGTACAGTGCTAAAACAGCCTCCTATCGCTCTGAAACGCTCATTTTTGACATAACCCACTTTTCAGCCTTAATGAATGAAATTCCAGGTAAAAACTCCTTTGCCATGAAGATCCAAATTCAACCAGTTCAGGCTAGTAAACCTGTTTGAAAGACCTTTTTTCAGTGAAATGCAGCTTAGTGCAAAAACAGGCTGCTCTCGCTCTGAAACGCTCATTTTTCACATAAGCCACTTTTCAGCCTTATAGGCGACTGCACAGTGCAAAAACAGCCTCCTCTCGCTCTGAAACGCTCATTTTTCACATAAGCCACTTTTCAGCCTTAGGCGACTGTACAGTGCTAAAACAGCCTCCTATCGCTCTGAAACGCTCATTTTTGACATAACCCACTTTTCAGCCTTAATGAATGAAATTCCAGGTAAAAACTCCTTTGCCATGAAGAAGATCCAAATTCAACCAGTTCAGGCTAGTAAACCTGTTTGAAAGACCTTTTTTCAGTGAAATGCAGCTTAGTGCAAAAACAGGCTGCTCTCGCTCTGAAACGCTCATTTTTCACATAAGCCACTTTTCAGCCTTATAGGCGACTGCACAGTGCAAAAACAGCCTCCTCTCGCTCTGAAACGCTCATTTTTCACATAAGCCACTTTTCAGCCTTAGGCGACTGTACAGTGCTAAAACAGCCTCCTATCGCTCTGAAACGCTCATTTTTGACATAACCCACTTTTCAGCCTTAATGAATGAAATTCCAGGTAAAAACTCCTTTGCCATGAAGAAGATCCAAATTCAACCAGTTCAGGCTAGTAAACCTGTTTGAAAGACCTTTTTTCAGTGAAATGCAGCTTAGTGCAAAAACAGGCTGCTCTCGCTCTGAAACGCTCATTTTTCACATAAGCCACTTTTCAGCCTTATAGGCGACTGCACAGTGCAAAAACAGCCTCCTCTCGCTCTGAAACGCTCATTTTTCACATAAGCCACTTTTCAGCCTTAGGCGACTGTACAGTGCTAAAACAGCCTCCTATCGCTCTGAAACGCTCATTTTTGACATAACCCACTTTTCAGCCTTAATGAATTAAATTCCAGGTAAAAACTCCTTTGCCATGAAGAAGATCCAAATTCAACCAGTTCAGGCTAGTAAACCTGTTTGAAAGACCTTTTTTCAGTGAAATGCAGCTTAGTGCAAAAACAGGCTGCTCTCGCTCTGAAACGCTCATTTTTCACATAAGCCACTTTTCAGCGCTAAAACAGCCTCCAATCGCTCTGAAACGCTCATTTTTGACATAAGCCACTTTTCACCTTTAATGAATGAAATTCCAGGTAAAAACTTCTTTGCCATGAAGAAGATCCAAATTCAACCAGTTCAGGCTAGTAAACCTGTTTGAAAGACCTTTTTTCAGTGAAATGCAGCTTAGTGCAAAAACAGTCTGCTCTCGCTCTGAAACGCTCATTTTTCACATAAGCCACTTTTCAGCCTTATAGGCGACTGCACAGTGCAAAAACAGCCTCCTCTCGCTCTGAAACGCTCATTTTTCACATAAGCCACTTTTCAGCCTTAGGCGACTGTACAGTGCTAAAACAGCCTCCTATCGCTCTGAAACGCTCATTTTTGACATAACCCACTTTTCAGCCTTAATGAATGAAATTCCAGGTAAAAACTCCTTTGCCATGAAGAAGATCCAAATTCAACCAGTTCAGGCTAGTAAACCTGTTTGAAAGACCTTGTTTCAGTGAAATGCAGCTTAGTGCAAAAACAGGCTGCTCTCGCTCTGAAACGCTCATTTTTCACATAAGCCACTTTTCAGCCTTAGGCGACTGTACAGTGCTAAAACAGCCTCCTATCGCTCTGAAACGCTCATTTTTGACATAACCCACTTTTCAGCCTTAATGAATGAAATTCCAGGTAAAAACTCCTTTGCCATGAAGAAGATCCAAATTCAACCAGTTCAGGCTAGTAAACCTGTTTGAAAGACCTTTTTTCAGTGAAATGCAGCTTAGTGCAAAAACAGGCTGCTCTCGCTCTGAAACGCTCATTTTTCACATAAGCCACTTTTCAGCGCTTAAACAGCCTCCAATCGCTCTGAAACGCTCATTTTTGACATAAGCCACTTTTCACCTTTAATGAATGAAATTCCAGGTAAAAACTCCTTTGCCATGAAGAAGATCCAAATTCAACCAGTTCAGGCTAGTAAACCTGTTTGAAAGACCTTTTTTTCAGTGAAATGCAGCTTAGTGCAAAAACAGGCTGCTCTCGCTCTGAAACGCTCATTTTTCACATAAGCCACTTTTCAGCCTTAGGCGACTGTACAGTGCAAAAACAGGCTGCTCTCGCTCTGAAACGCTCATTTTTCACATAAGCCACTTTTCAGCGCTAAAACAGCCTCCAATCGCTCTGAAACGCTCATTTTTGACATAAGCCACTTTTCACCTTTAATGAATGAAATTCCAGGTAAAAACTCCTTTGCCATGAAGAAGATCCAAATTCAACCAGTTCAGGCTAGTAAACCTGTTTGAAAGACCTTTTTTCAGTGAAATGCAGCTTAGTGCAAAAACAGGCTGCTCTCGCTCTGAAACGCTCATTTTTCACATAAGCCACTTTTCAGCCTTAGGCGACTGCACAGTGCAAAAACAGCCTCCTCTCGCTCTGAAACGCTCATTTTTCACATAAGCCACTTTTCAGCCTTAGGCGACTCTACAGTGCTAAAACAGCCTCCTATCGCTCTGAAACGCTCATTTTTGACATAACCCACTTTTCAGCCTTAATGAATGAAATTCCAGGTAAAAACTCCTTTGCCATGAAGAAGATCCAAATTCAACCAGTTCAGGCTAGTAAACCTGTTTGAAAGACCTTGTTTCAGTGAAATGCAGCTTAGTGCAAAAACAGGCTGCTCTCGCTCTGAAACGCTCATTTTTCACATAAGCCACTTTTCAGCGCTAAAACAGCCTCCAATCGCTCTGAAACGCTCATTTTTCACATAAGCCACTTTTCACCTTTAATGAATGAAATTCCAGGTAAAAACTCCTTTGCCATGAAGAAGATCCAAATTCAACCAGTTCAGGCTAGTAAACCTGTTTGAAAGACCTTTTTTCAGTGAAATGCAGCTTAGTGCAAAAACAGGCTGCTCTCGCTCTGAAACGCTCATTTTTCACATAAGCCACTTTTCAGCCTTAGGCGACTGTACAGTGCAAAAACAGGCTGCTCTCGCTCTGAAACGCTCATTTTTCACATAAGCCACTTTTCAGCGCTAAAACAGCCTCCAATCGCTCTGAAACGCTCATTTTTGACATAAGCCACTTTTCACCTTTAATGAATGAAATTCCAGGTAAAAACTCCTTTGCCATGAAGAAGATCCAAATTCAACCAGTTCAGGCTAGTAAACCTGTTTGAAAGACCTTTTTTCAGTGAAATGCAGCTTAGTGCAAAAACAGGCTGCTCTCGCTCTGAAACGCTCATTTTTCACATAAGCCACTTTTCAGCCTTATAGGCGACTGCACAGTGCAAAAACAGCCTCCTCTCGCTCTGAAACGCTCATTTTTCACATAAGCCACTTTTCAGCCTTAGGCGACTCTACAGTGCTAAAACAGCCTCCTATCGCTCTGAAACGCTCATTTTTGACATAACCCACTTTTCAGCCTTAATGAATTAAATTCCAGGTAAAAACTCCTTTGCCATGAAGAAGATCCAAATTCAACCAGTTCAGGCTAGTAAACCTGTTTGAAAGACCTTTTTTCAGTGAAATGCAGCTTAGTGCAAAAACAGGCTGCTCTCGCTCTGAAACGCTCATTTTTCACATAAGCCACTTTTCAGCCTTAGGCGACTGTACAGTGCAAAAACAGGCTGCTCTCGCTCTGAAACGCTCATTTTTCACATAAGCCACTTTTCAGCGCTAAAACAGCCTCCAATCGCTCTGAAACGCTCATTTTTGACATAAGCCACTTTTCACCTTTAATGAATGAAATTCCAGGTAAAAACTCCTTTGCCATGAAGAAGATCCAAATTCAACCAGTTCAGGCTAGTAAACCTGTTTGAAAGACCTTTTTTCAGTGAAATGCAGCTTAGTGCAAAAACAGGCTGCTCTCGCTCTGAAACGCTCATTTTTCACATAAGCCACTTTTCAGCCTTAGGCGACTGTACAGTGCTAAAACAGCCTCCTATCGCTCTGAAACGCTCATTTTTGACATAACCCACTTTTCAGCCTTAATGAATGAAATTCCAGGTAAAAACTCCTTTGCCATGAAGAAGATCCAAATTCAACCAGTTCAGGCTAGTAAACCTGTTTGAAAGACCTTTTTTCAGTGAAATGCAGCTTAGTGCAAAAACAGGCTGCTCTCGCTCTGAAACGCTCATTTTTCACATAAGCCACTTTTCAGCCTTATAGGCGACTGCACAGTGCAAAAACAGCCTCCTCTCGCTCTGAAACGCTCATTTTTCACATAAGCCACTTTTCAGCCTTAGGCGACTGTACAGTGCTAAAACAGCCTCCTATCGCTCTGAAACGCTCATTTTTGACATAACCCACTTTTCAGCCTTAATGAATTAAATTCCAGGTAAAAACTCCTTTGCCATGAAGAAGATCCAAATTCAACCAGTTCAGGCTAGTAAACCTGTTTGAAAGACCTTTTTTCAGTGAAATGCAGCTTAGTGCAAAAACAGGCTGCTCTCGCTCTGAAACGCTCATTTTTCACATAAGCCACTTTTCAGCGCTAAAACAGCCTCCAATCGCTCTGAAACGCTCATTTTTGACATAAGCCACTTTTCACCTTTAATGAATGAAATTCCAGGTAAAAACTCCTTTGCCATGAAGAAGATCCAAATTCAACCAGTTCAGGCTAGTAAACCTGTTTGAAAGACCTTTTTTTCAGTGAAATGCAGCTTAGTGCAAAAACAGGCTGCTCTCGCTCTGAAACGCTCATTTTTCACATAAGCCACTTTTCAGCCTTAGGCGACTGTACAGTGCAAAAACAGGCTGCTCTCGCTCTGAAACGCTCATTTTTCACATAAGCCACTTTTCAGCGCTAAAACAGCCTCCAATCGCTCTGAAACGCTCATTTTTGACATAAGCCACTTTTCACCTTTAATGAATGAAATTCCAGGTAAAAACTCCTTTGCCATGAAGAAGATCCAAATTCAACCAGTTCAGGCTAGTAAACCTGTTTGAAAGACCTTTTTTCAGTGAAATGCAGCTTAGTGCAAAAACAGGCTGCTCTCGCTCTGAAACGCTCATTTTTCACATAAGCCACTTTTCAGCCTTAGGCGACTGCACAGTGCAAAAACAGCCTCCTCTCGCTCTGAAACGCTCATTTTTCACATAAGCCACTTTTCAGCCTTAGGCGACTCTACAGTGCTAAAACAGCCTCCTATCGCTCTGAAACGCTCATTTTTGACATAACCCACTTTTCAGCCTTAATGAATGAAATTCCAGGTAAAAACTCCTTTGCCATGAAGAAGATCCAAATTCAACCAGTTCAGGCTAGTAAACCTGTTTGAAAGACCTTGTTTCAGTGAAATGCAGCTTAGTGCAAAAACAGGCTGCTCTCGCTCTGAAACGCTCATTTTTCACATAAGCCACTTTTCAGCGCTAAAACAGCCTCCAATCGCTCTGAAACGCTCATTTTTCACATAAGCCACTTTTCACCTTTAATGAATGAAATTCCAGGTAAAAACTCCTTTGCCATGAAGAAGATCCAAATTCAACCAGTTCAGGCTAGTAAACCTGTTTGAAAGACCTTTTTTCAGTGAAATGCAGCTTAGTGCAAAAACAGGCTGCTCTCGCTCTGAAACGCTCATTTTTCACATAAGCCACTTTTCAGCCTTAGGCGACTGTACAGTGCAAAAACAGGCTGCTCTCGCTCTGAAACGCTCATTTTTCACATAAGCCACTTTTCAGCGCTAAAACAGCCTCCAATCGCTCTGAAACGCTCATTTTTGACATAAGCCACTTTTCACCTTTAATGAATGAAATTCCAGGTAAAAACTCCTTTGCCATGAAGAAGATCCAAATTCAACCAGTTCAGGCTAGTAAACCTGTTTGAAAGACCTTTTTTCAGTGAAATGCAGCTTAGTGCAAAAACAGGCTGCTCTCGCTCTGAAACGCTCATTTTTCACATAAGCCACTTTTCAGCCTTAGGCGACTCTACAGTGCTAAAACAGCCTCCTATCGCTCTGAAACGCTCATTTTTGACATAACCCACTTTTCAGCCTTAATGAATTAAATTCCAGGTAAAAACTCCTTTGCCATGAAGAAGATCCAAATTCAACCAGTTCAGGCTAGTAAACCTGTTTGAAAGACCTTTTTTCAGTGAAATGCAGCTTAGTGCAAAAACAGGCTGCTCTCGCTCTGAAACGCTCATTTTTCACATAAGCCACTTTTCAGCCTTAGGCGACTGTACAGTGCAAAAACAGGCTGCTCTCGCTCTGAAACGCTCATTTTTCACATAAGCCACTTTTCAGCGCTAAAACAGCCTCCAATCGCTCTGAAACGCTCATTTTTGACATAAGCCACTTTTCACCTTTAATGAATGAAATTCCAGGTAAAAACTCCTTTGCCATGAAGAAGATCCAAATTCAACCAGTTCAGGCTAGTAAACCTGTTTGAAAGACCTTTTTTCAGTGAAATGCAGCTTAGTGCAAAAACAGGCTGCTCTCGCTCTGAAACGCTCATTTTTCACATAAGCCACTTTTCAGCCTTAGGCGACTGTACAGTGCTAAAACAGCCTCCTATCGCTCTGAAACGCTCATTTTTGACATAACCCACTTTTCAGCCTTAATGAATGAAATTCCAGGTAAAAACTCCTTTGCCATGAAGAAGATCCAAATTCAACCAGTTCAGGTTAGTAAACCTGTTTGAAAGACCTTTTTTCAGTGAAATGCAGCTTAGTGCAAAAACAGGCTGCTCTCGCTCTGAAACGCTCATTTTTCACATAAGCCACTTTTCAGCCTTATAGGCGACTGCACAGTGCAAAAACTGCCTCCTCTCGCTCTGAAACGCTGATTTTTCACATAAGCCACTTTTCAGCCTTAGGCGACTGTACAGTGCTAAAACAGCCTCCTATCGCTCTGAAACGCTCATTTTTGACATAACCCACTTTTCAGCCTTAATGAATTAAATTCCAGGTAAAAACTCCTTTGCCATGAAGAAGATCCAAATTCAACCAGTTCAGGCTAGTAAACCTGTTTGAAAGACCTTTTTTCAGTGAAATGCAGCTTAGTGCAAAAACAGGCTGCTCTCGCTCTGAAACGCTCATTTTTCACATAAGCCACTTTTCAGCGCTAAAACAGCCTCCAATCGCTCTGAAACGCTCATTTTTGACATAAGCCACTTTTCACCTTTAATGAATGAAATTCCAGGTAAAAACTCCTTTGCCATGAAGAAGATCCAAATTCAACCAGTTCAGGCTAGTAAACCTGTTTGAAAGACCTTTTTTCAGTGAAATGCAGCTTAGTGCAAAAACAGGCTGCTCTCGCTCTGAAACGCTCATTTTTCACATAAGCCACTTTTCAGCCTTAGGCGACTGTACAGTGCAAAAACAGGCTGCTCTCGCTCTGAAACGCTCATTTTTCACATAAGCCACTTTTCAGCGCTAAAACAGCCTCCAATCGCTCTGAAACGCTCATTTTTGACATAAGCCACTTTTCACCTTTAATGAATGAAATTCCAGGTAAAAACTCCTTTGCCATGAAGAAGATCCAAATTCAACCAGTTCAGGCTAGTAAACCTGTTTGAAAGACCTTTTTTCAGTGAAATGCAGCTTAGTGCAAAAACAGGCTGCTCTCGCTCTGAAACGCTCATTTTTCACATAAGCCACTTTTCAGCCTTATAGGCGACTGCACAGTGCAAAAACAGCCTCCTCTCGCTCTGAAACGCTCATTTTTCACATAAGCCACTTTTCAGCCTTAGGCGACTCTACAGTGCTAAAACAGCCTCCTATCGCTCTGAAACGCTCATTTTTGACATAACCCACCTTTCAGCCTTAATGAATTAAATTCCAAGTAAAAACTCCTTTGCCATGAAGAAGATCCAAATTCAACCAGTTCAGGCTAGTAAACCTGTTTGAAAGACCTTTTTTCAGTGAAATGCAGCTTAGTGCAAAAACAGGCTGCTCTCGCTCTGAAACGCTCATTTTTCACATAAGCCACTTTTCAGCGCTAAAACAGCCTCCAATCGCTCTGAAACGCTCATTTTTGACATAAGCCACTTTTCACCTTTAATGAATGAAATTCCAGGTAAAAACTCCTTTGCCATGAAGAAGATCCAAATTCAACCAGTTCAGGCTAGTAAACCTGTTTGAAAGACCTTTTTTCAGTGAAATGCAGCTTAGTGCAAAAACAGGCTGCTCTCGCTCTGAAACGCTCATTTTTCACATAAGCCACTTTTCAGCGCTAAAACAGCCTCCAATCGCTCTGAAACGCTCATTTTTGACATAAGCCACTTTTCACCTTTAATGAATGAAATTCCAGGTAAAAACTCCTTTGCCATGAAGAAGATCCAAATTCAACCAGTTCAGGCTAGTAAACCTGTTTGAAAGACCTTTTTTTCAGTGAAATGCAGCTTAGTGCAAAAACAGGCTGCTCTCGCTCTGAAACGCTCATTTTTCACATAAGCCACTTTTCAGCCTTAGGCGACTGTACAGTGCAAAAACAGGCTGCTCTCGCTCTGAAACGCTCATTTTTCACATAAGCCACTTTTCAGCGCTAAAACAGCCTCCAATCGCTCTGAAACGCTCATTTTTGACATAAGCCACTTTTCACCTTTAATGAATGAAATTCCAGGTAAAAACTCCTTTGCCATGAAGAAGATCCAAATTCAACCAGTTCAGGCTAGTAAACCTGTTTGAAAGACCTTTTTTCAGTGAAATGCAGCTTAGTGCAAAAACAGGCTGCTCTCGCTCTGAAACGCTCATTTTTCACATAAGCCACTTTTCAGCCTTAGGCGACTGCACAGTGCAAAAACAGCCTCCTCTCGCTCTGAAACGCTCATTTTTCACATAAGCCACTTTTCAGCCTTAGGCGACTCTACAGTGCTAAAACAGCCTCCTATCGCTCTGAAACGCTCATTTTTGACATAACCCACTTTTCAGCCTTAATGAATGAAATTCCAGGTAAAAACTCCTTTGCCATGAAGAAGATCCAAATTCAACCAGTTCAGGCTAGTAAACCTGTTTGAAAGACCTTGTTTCAGTGAAATGCAGCTTAGTGCAAAAACAGGCTGCTCTCGCTCTGAAACGCTCATTTTTCACATAAGCCACTTTTCAGCCTTAGGCGACTCTACAGTGCTAAAACAGCCTCCTATCGCTCTGAAACGCTCATTTTTGACATAACCCACTTTTCAGCCTTAATGAATTAAATTCCAGGTAAAAACTCCTTTGCCATGAAGAAGATCCAAATTCAACCAGTTCAGGCTAGTAAACCTGTTTGAAAGACCTTTTTTCAGTGAAATGCAGCTTAGTGCAAAAACAGGCTGCTCTCGCTCTGAAACGCTCATTTTTCACATAAGCCACTTTTCAGCCTTAGGCGACTGTACAGTGCAAAAACAGGCTGCTCTCGCTCTGAAACGCTCATTTTTCACATAAGCCACTTTTCAGCGCTAAAACAGCCTCCAATCGCTCTGAAACGCTCATTTTTGACATAAGCCACTTTTCACCTTTAATGAATGAAATTCCAGGTAAAAACTCCTTTGCCATGAAGAAGATCCAAATTCAACCAGTTCAGGCTAGTAAACCTGTTTGAAAGACCTTTTTTCAGTGAAATGCAGCTTAGTGCAAAAACAGGCTGCTCTCGCTCTGAAACGCTCATTTTTCACATAAGCCACTTTTCAGCCTTAGGCGACTGTACAGTGCTAAAACAGCCTCCTATCGCTCTGAAACGCTCATTTTTGACATAACCCACTTTTCAGCCTTAATGAATGAAATTCCAGGTAAAAACTCCTTTGCCATGAAGAAGATCCAAATTCAACCAGTTCAGGTTAGTAAACCTGTTTGAAAGACCTTTTTTCAGTGAAATGCAGCTTAGTGCAAAAACAGGCTGCTCTCGCTCTGAAACGCTCATTTTTCACATAAGCCACTTTTCAGCCTTATAGGCGACTGCACAGTGCAAAAACTGCCTCCTCTCGCTCTGAAACGCTGATTTTTCACATAAGCCACTTTTCAGCCTTAGGCGACTGTACAGTGCTAAAACAGCCTCCTATCGCTCTGAAACGCTCATTTTTGACATAACCCACTTTTCAGCCTTAATGAATTAAATTCCAGGTAAAAACTCCTTTGCCATGAAGAAGATCCAAATTCAACCAGTTCAGGCTAGTAAACCTGTTTGAAAGACCTTTTTTCAGTGAAATGCAGCTTAGTGCAAAAACAGGCTGCTCTCGCTCTGAAACGCTCATTTTTCACATAAGCCACTTTTCAGCGCTAAAACAGCCTCCAATCGCTCTGAAACGCTCATTTTTGACATAAGCCACTTTTCACCTTTAATGAATGAAATTCCAGGTAAAAACTCCTTTGCCATGAAGAAGATCCAAATTCAACCAGTTCAGGCTAGTAAACCTGTTTGAAAGACCTTTTTTCAGTGAAATGCAGCTTAGTGCAAAAACAGGCTGCTCTCGCTCTGAAACGCTCATTTTTCACATAAGCCACTTTTCAGCCTTAGGCGACTGTACAGTACAAAAACAGGCTGCTCTCGCTCTGAAACGCTCATTTTTCACATAAGCCACTTTTCAGCGCTAAAACAGCCTCCAATCGCTCTGAAACGCTCATTTTTGACATAAGCCACTTTTCACCTTTAATGAATGAAATTCCAGGTAAAAACTCCTTTGCCATGAAGAAGATCCAAATTCAACCAGTTCAGGCTAGTAAACCTGTTTGAAAGACCTTTTTTCAGTGAAATGCAGCTTAGTGCAAAAACAGGCTGCTCTCGCTCTGAAACGCTCATTTTTCACATAAGCCACTTTTCAGCCTTATAGGCGACTGCACAGTGCAAAAACAGCCTCCTCTCGCTCTGAAACGCTCATTTTTCACATAAGCCACTTTTCAGCCTTAGGCGACTCTACAGTGCTAAAACAGCCTCCTATCGCTCTGAAACGCTCATTTTTGACATAACCCACCTTTCAGCCTTAATGAATTAAATTCCAAGTAAAAACTCCTTTGCCATGAAGAAGATCCAAATTCAACCAGTTCAGGCTAGTAAACCTGTTTGAAAGACCTTTTTTCAGTGAAATGCAGCTTAGTGCAAAAACAGGCTGCTCTCGCTCTGAAACGCTCATTTTTCACATAAGCCACTTTTCAGCGCTAAAACAGCCTCCAATCGCTCTGAAACGCTCATTTTTGACATAAGCCACTTTTCACCTTTAATGAATGAAATTCCAGGTAAAAACTCCTTTGCCATGAAGAAGATCCAAATTCAACCAGTTCAGGCTAGTAAACCTGTTTGAAAGACCTTTTTTCAGTGAAATGCAGCTTAGTGCAAAAACAGGCTGCTCTCGCTCTGAAACGCTCATTTTTCACATAAGCCACTTTTCAGCCTTAGGCGACTGTACAGTGCTAAAACAGCCTCCTATCGCTCTGAAACGCTCATTTTTGACATAACCCACTTTTCAGCCTTAATGAATGAAATTCCAGGTAAAAACTCCTTTGCCATGAAGAAGATCCAAATTCAACCAGTTCAGGTTAGTAAACCTGTTTGAAAGACCTTTTTTCAGTGAAATGCAGCTTAGTGCAAAAACAGGCTGCTCTCGCTCTGAAACGCTCATTTTTCACATAAGCCACTTTTCAGCCTTATAGGCGACTGCACAGTGCAAAAACTGCCTCCTCTCGCTCTGAAACGCTGATTTTTCACATAAGCCACTTTTCAGCCTTAGGCGACTGTACAGTGCTAAAACAGCCTCCTATCGCTCTGAAACGCTCATTTTTGACATAACCCACTTTTCAGCCTTAATGAATTAAATTCCAGGTAAAAACTCCTTTGCCATGAAGAAGATCCAAATTCAACCAGTTCAGGCTAGTAAACCTGTTTGAAAGACCTTTTTTCAGTGAAATGCAGCTTAGTGCAAAAACAGGCTGCTCTCGCTCTGAAACGCTCATTTTTCACATAAGCCACTTTTCAGCGCTAAAACAGCCTCCAATCGCTCTGAAACGCTCATTTTTGACATAAGCCACTTTTCACCTTTAATGAATGAAATTCCAGGTAAAAACTCCTTTGCCATGAAGAAGATCCAAATTCAACCAGTTCAGGCTAGTAAACCTGTTTGAAAGACCTTTTTTCAGTGAAATGCAGCTTAGTGCAAAAACAGGCTGCTCTCGCTCTGAAACGCTCATTTTTCACATAAGCCACTTTTCAGCCTTAGGCGACTGTACAGTACAAAAACAGGCTGCTCTCGCTCTGAAACGCTCATTTTTCACATAAGCCACTTTTCAGCGCTAAAACAGCCTCCAATCGCTCTGAAACGCTCATTTTTGACATAAGCCACTTTTCACCTTTAATGAATGAAATTCCAGGTAAAAACTCCTTTGCCATGAAGAAGATCCAAATTCAACCAGTTCAGGCTAGTAAACCTGTTTGAAAGACCTTTTTTCAGTGAAATGCAGCTTAGTGCAAAAACAGGCTGCTCTCGCTCTGAAACGCTCATTTTTCACATAAGCCACTTTTCAGCCTTATAGGCGACTGCACAGTGCAAAAACAGCCTCCTCTCGCTCTGAAACGCTCATTTTTCACATAAGCCACTTTTCAGCCTTAGGCGACTCTACAGTGCTAAAACAGCCTCCTATCGCTCTGAAACGCTCATTTTTGACATAACCCACCTTTCAGCCTTAATGAATTAAATTCCAAGTAAAAACTCCTTTGCCATGAAGAAGATCCAAATTCAACCAGTTCAGGCTAGTAAACCTGTTTGAAAGACCTTTTTTCAGTGAAATGCAGCTTAGTGCAAAAACAGGCTGCTCTCGCTCTGAAACGCTCATTTTTCACATAAGCCACTTTTCAGCGCTAAAACAGCCTCCAATCGCTCTGAAACGCTCATTTTTGACATAAGCCACTTTTCACCTTTAATGAATGAAATTCCAGGTAAAAACTCCTTTGCCATGAAGAAGATCCAAATTCAACCAGTTCAGGCTAGTAAACCTGTTTGAAAGACCTTTTTTCAGTGAAATGCAGCTTAGTGCAAAAACAGGCTGCTCTCGCTCTGAAACGCTCATTTTTCACATAAGCCACTTTTCAGCCTTATAGGCGACTGCACAGTGCAAAAACAGCCTCCTCTCGCTCTGAAACGCTCATTTTTCACATAAGCCACTTTTCAGCCTTAGGCGACTCTACAGTGCTAAAACAGCCTCCTATCGCTCTGAAACGCTCATTTTTGACATAACCCACTTTTCAGCCTTAATGAATTAAATTCCAAGTAAAAACTCCTTTGCCATGAAGAAGATCCAAATTCAACCAGTTCAGGCTAGTAAACCTGTTTGAAAGACCTTTTTTCAGTGAAATGCAGCTTAGTGCAAAAACAGGCTGCTCTCGCTCTGAAACGCTCATTTTTCACATAAGCCACTTTTCAGCGCTAAAACAGCCTCCAATCGCTCTGAAACGCTCATTTTTGACATAAGCCACTTTTCACCTTTAATGAATGAAATTCCAGGTAAAAACTCCTTTGCCATGAAGAAGATCCAAATTCAACCAGTTCAGGCTAGTAAACCTGTTTGAAAGACCTTTTTTCAGTGAAATGCAGCTTAGTGCAAAAACAGGCTGCTCTCGCTCTGAAACGCTCATTTTTCACATAAGCCACTTTTCAGCCTTAGGCGACTGTACAGTGCAAAAACAGGCTGCTCTCGCTCTGAAACGCTCATTTTTCACATAAGCCACTTTTCAGCGCTAAAACAGCCTCCAATCGCTCTGAAACGCTCATTTTTGACATAAGCCACTTTTCACCTTTAATGAATGAAATTCCAGGTAATAACTCCTTTGCCATGAAGAAGATCCAAATTCAACCAGTTCAGGCTAGTAAACCTGTTTGAAAGACCTTTTTTCAGTGAAATGCAGCTTAGTGCAAAAACAGGCTGCTCTCGCTCTGAAACGCTCATTTTTCACATAAGCCACTTTTCAGCCTTATAGGCGACTGCACAGTGCAAAAACAGCCTCCTCTCGCTCTGAAACGCTCATTTTTCACATAAGCCACTTTTCAGCCTTAGGCGACTCTACAGTGCTAAAACAGCCTCCTATCGCTCTGAAACGCTCATTTTTGACATAACCCACTTTTCAGCCTTAATGAATTAAATTCCAAGTAAAAACTCCTTTGCCATGAAGAAGATCCAAATTCAACCAGTTCAGGCTAGTAAACCTGTTTGAAAGACCTTTTTTCAGTGAAATGCAGCTTAGTGCAAAAACAGGCTGCTCTCGCTCTGAAACGCTCATTTTTCACATAAGCCACTTTTCAGCGCTAAAACAGCCTCCAATCGCTCTGAAACGCTCATTTTTGACATAAGCCACTTTTCACCTTTAATGAATGAAATTCCAGGTAAAAACTCCTTTGCCATGAAGAAGATCCAAATTCAACCAGTTCAGGCTAGTAAACCTGTTTGAAAGACCTTTTTTCAGTGAAATGCAGCTTAGTGCAAAAACAGGCTGCTCTCGCTCTGAAACGCTCATTTTTCACATAAGCCACTTTTCAGCCTTAGGCGACTGTACAGTGCTAAAACAGCCTCCAATCGCTCTGAAACGCTCATTTTTGACATAAGCCACTTTTCACCTTTAATGAATGAAATTCCAGGTAAAAACTCCTTTGCCATGAAGAAGATCCAAATTCAACCAGTTCAGGCTAGTAAACCTGTTTGAAAGACCTTTTTTCAGTGAAATGCAGCTTAGTGCAAAAACAGGCTGCTCTCGCTCTGAAACGCTCATTTTTCACATAAGCCACTTTTCAGCCTTATAGGCGACTGCACAGTGCAAAAACAGCCTCCTCTCGCTCTGAAACGCTCATTTTTCACATAAGCCACTTTTCAGCCTTAGGCGACTCTACAGTGCTAAAACAGCCTCCTATCGCTCTGAAACGCTCATTTTTGACATAACCCACTTTTCAGCCTTAATGAATTAAATTCCAAGTAAAAACTCCTTTGCCATGAAGAAGATCCAAATTCAACCAGTTCAGGCTAGTAAACCTGTTTGAAAGACCTTTTTTCAGTGAAATGCAGCTTAGTGCAAAAACAGGCTGCTCTCGCTCTGAAACGCTCATTTTTCACATAAGCCACTTTTCAGCGCTAAAACAGCCTCCAATCGCTCTGAAACGCTCATTTTTGACATAAGCCACTTTTCACCTTTAATGAATGAAATTCCAGGTAAAAACTCCTTTGCCATGAAGAAGATCCAAATTCAACCAGTTCAGGCTAGTAAACCTGTTTGAAAGACCTTTTTTCAGTGAAATGCAGCTTAGTGCAAAAACAGGCTGCTCTCGCTCGGAAACGCTCATTTTTCACATAAGCCACTTTTCAGCCTTAGGCGACTGTACAGTGCAAAAACAGGCTGCTCTCGCTCTGAAACGCTCATTTTTCACATAAGCCACTTTTCAGCGCTAAAACAGCCTCCAATCGTTCTGAAACGCTCATTTTTTACATAAGCCACTTTTCACCTTTAATGAATGAAATTCCAGGTAAAAACTCCTTTGCCATGAAGAAGATCCAAATTCAACCAGTTCAGGCTAGTAAACCTGTTTGAAAGACCTTTTTTCAGTGAAATGCAGCTTAGTGCAAAAACAGGCTGCTCTCGCTCTGAAACGCTCATTTTTCACATAAGCCACTTTTCAGCCTTATAGGCGACTGCACAGTGCAAAAACAGCCTCCTCTCGCTCTGAAACGCTCATTTTTCACATAAGCCACTTTTCAGCCTTAGGCGACTCTACAGTGCTAAAACAGCCTCCTATCGCTCTGAAACGCTCATTTTTGACATAACCCACTTTTCAGCCTTAATGAATGAAATTCCAAGTAAAAACTCCTTTGCCATGAAGAAGATCCAAATTCAACCAGTTCAGGCTAGTAAACCTGTTTGAAAGACCTTTTTTCAGTGAAATGCAGCTTAGTGCAAAAACAGGCTGCTCTCGCTCTGAAACGCTCATTTTTCACATAAGCCACTTTTCAGCGCTAAAACAGCCTCCAATCGCTCTGAAACGCTCATTTTTGACATAAGCCACTTTTCACCTTTAATGAATGAAATTCCAGGTAAAAACTCCTTTGCCATGAAGAAGATCCAAATTCAACCAGTTCAGGCTAGTAAACCTGTTTGAAAGACCTTTTTTCAGTGAAATGCAGCTTAGTGCAAAAACAGGCTGCTCTCGCTCTGAAACGCTCATTTTTCACATAAGCCACTTTTCAGCCTTATAGGCGAATGCACAGTGCAAAAACAGCCTCCTCTCGCTCTGAAACGCTCATTTTTCACATAAGCCACTTTTCAGCCTTAGGCGACTCTACAGTGCTAAAACAGCCTCCTATCGCTCTGAAACGCTCATTTTTGACATAACCCACTTTTCAGCCTTAATGAATTAAATTCCAAGTAAAAACTCCTTTGCCATGAAGAAGATCCAAATTCAACCAGTTCAGGCTAGTAAACCTGTTTGAAAGACCTTTTTTCAGTGAAATGCAGCTTAGTGCAAAAACAGGCTGCTCTCGCTCTGAAACGCTCATTTTTCACATAAGCCACTTTTCAGCGCTAAAACAGCCTCCAATCGCTCTGAAACGCTCATTTTTGACATAAGCCACTTTTCACCTTTAATGAATGAAATTCCAGGTAAAAACTCCTTTGCCATGAAGAAGATCCAAATTCAACAAGTTCAGGCTAGTAAACCTGTTTGAAAGACCCTTTTTCAGTGAAATGCAGCTTAGTGCAAAAACAGGCTGCTCTCGCTCTGAAACGCTCATTTTTCACATAAGCCACTTTTCAGCCTTAGGCGACTGTACAGTGCTAAAACAGCCTCCTATCGCTCTGAAACGCTCATTTTTGACATAACCCACTTTTCAGACTTAATGAATTAAATTCCAGGTAAAAACTCATTTGCCATGAAGAAGATCCAAATTCAACCAGTTCAGGCTAGTAAACCTGTTTGAAAGACCTTTTTTCAGTGAAATGCAGCTTAGTGCAAAAACAGGCTGCTCTTGCTCTGAAACGCTCATTTTTCACATAAGCCACTTTTCAGCCTTAGGCGACTGTACAGTGCTAAAACAGCCTCCAATCGCTCTGAAACGCTCATTTTTGACATAAGCCACTTTTCACCTTTAATGAATGAAATTCCAGGTAAAAACTCCTTTGCCATGAAGAAGATCCAAATTCAACAAGTTCAGGCTAGTAAACCTGTTTGAAAGACCTTTTTTCAGTGAAATGCAGCTTAGTGCAAAAACAGGCTGCTCTCGCTCTGAAACGCTCATTTTTCACATAAGCCACTTTTCAGCGCTAAAACAGCCTCCAATCGCTCTGAAACGCTCATTTTTGACATAAGCCACTTTTCACCTTTAATGAATGAAATTCCAGGTAAAAACTTCTTTGCCATGAAGAAGATCCAAATTCAACCAGTTCAGGCTAGTAAACCTGTTTGAAAGACCCTTTTTCAGTGAAATGCAGCTTAGTGCAAAAACAGGCTGCTCTCGCTCTGAAACGCTCATTTTTCACATAAGCCACTTTTCAGCCTTAGGCGACTGTACAGTGCTAAAACAGCCTCCTATCGCTCTGAAACGCTCATTTTTGACATAACCCACTTTTCAGACTTAATGAATTAAATTCCAGGTAAAAACTCATTTGCCATGAAGAAGATCCAAATTCAACCAGTTCAGGCTAGTAAACCTGTTTGAAAGACCTTTTTTCAGTGAAATGCAGCTTAGTGCAAAAACAGGCTGCTCTTGCTCTGAAACGCTCATTTTTCACATAAGCCACTTTTCAGCCTTAGGCGACTGTACAGTGCTAAAACAGCCTCCAATCGCTCTGAAACGCTCATTTTTGACATAAGCCACTTTTCACCTTTAATGAATGAAATTCCAGGTAAAAACTCCTTTGCCATGAAGAAGATCCAAATTCAACAAGTTCAGGCTAGTAAACCTGTTTGAAAGACCTTTTTTCAGTGAAATGCAGCTTAGTGCAAAAACAGGCTGCTCTCGCTCTGAAACGCTCATTTTTCACATAAGCCACTTTTCAGCCTTAGGCGACTGTACAGTGCTAAAACAGCCTCCTATCGCTCTGAAACGCTCATTTTTGACATAACCCACTTTTCAGACTTAATGAATTAAATTCCAGGTAAAAACTCATTTGCCATGAAGAAGATCCAAATTCAACCAGTTCAGGCTAGTAAACCTGTTTGAAAGACCTTTTTTCAGTGAAATGCAGTGCAAAAACAGGCTGCTCTTGCTCTGAAACGCTCATTTTTCACATAAGCCACTTTTCAGCCTTAGGCGACTGTACAGTGCTAAAACAGCCTCCAATCGCTCTGAAACGCTCATTTTTGACATAAGCCACTTTTCACCTTTAATGAATGAAATTCCAGGTAAAAACTCCTTTGCCATGAAGAAGATCCAAATTCAACAAGTTCAGGCTAGTAAACCTGTTTGAAAGACCTTTTTTCAGTGAAATGCAGCTTAGTGCAAAAACAGGCTGCTCTCGCTCTGAAACGCTCATTTTTCACATAAGCCACTTTTCAGCGCTAAAACAGCCTCCAATCGCTCTGAAACGCTCATTTTTGACATAAGCCACTTTTCACCTTTAATGAATGAAATTCCAGGTAAAAACTTCTTTGCCATGAAGAAGATCCAAATTCAACCAGTTCAGGCTAGTAAACCTGTTTGAAAGACCCTTTTTCAGTGAAATGCAGCTTAGTGCAAAAACAGGCTGCTCTCGCTCTGAAACGCTCATTTTTCACATAAGCCACTTTTCAGCCTTAGGCGACTGTACAGTGCTAAAACAGCCTCCTATCGCTCTGAAACGCTCATTTTTGACATAACCCACTTTTCAGACTTAATGAATTAAATTCCAGGTAAAAACTCATTTGCCATGAAGAAGATCCAAATTCAACCAGTTCAGGCTAGTAAACCTGTTTGAAAGACCTTTTTTCAGTGAAATGCAGCTTAGTGCAAAAACAGGCTGCTCTTGCTCTGAAACGCTCATTTTTCACATAAGCCACTTTTCAGCCTTAGGCGACTGTACAGTGCTAAAACAGCCTCCAATCGCTCTGAAACGCTCATTTTTGACATAAGCCACTTTTCACCTTTAATGAATGAAATTCCAGGTAAAAACTCCTTTGCCATGAAGAAGATCCAAATTCAACAAGTTCAGGCTAGTAAACCTGTTTGAAAGACCTTTTTTCAGTGAAATGCAGCTTAGTGCAAAAACAGGCTGCTCTCGCTCTGAAACGCTCATTTTTCACATAAGCCACTTTTCAGCCTTAGGCGACTGTACAGTGCTAAAACAGCCTCCTATCGCTCTGAAACGCTCATTTTTGACATAACCCACTTTTCAGACTTAATGAATTAAATTCCAGGTAAAAACTCATTTGCCATGAAGAAGATCCAAATTCAACCAGTTCAGGCTAGTAAACCTGTTTGAAAGACCTTTTTTCAGTGAAATGCAGTGCAAAAACAGGCTGCTCTTGCTCTGAAACGCTCATTTTTCACATAAGCCACTTTTCAGCCTTAGGCGACTGTACAGTGCTAAAACAGCCTCCAATCGCTCTGAAACGCTCATTTTTGACATAAGCCACTTTTCACCTTTAATGAATGAAATTCCAGGTAAAAACTCCTTTGCCATGAAGAAGATCCAAATTCAACAAGTTCAGGCTAGTAAACCTGTTTGAAAGACCTTTTTTCAGTGAAATGCAGCTTAGTGCAAAAACAGGCTGCTCTCGCTCTGAAACGCTCATTTTTCACATAAGCCACTTTTCAGCGCTAAAACAGCCTCCAATCGCTCTGAAACGCTCATTTTTGACATAAGCCACTTTTCACCTTTAATGAATGAAATTCCAGGTAAAAACTTCTTTGCCATGAAGAAGATCCAAATTCAACCAGTTCAGGCTAGTAAACCTGTTTGAAAGACCCTTTTTCAGTGAAATGCAGCTTAGTGCAAAAACAGGCTGCTCTCGCTCTGAAACGCTCATTTTTCACATAAGCCACTTTTCAGCCTTAGGCGACTGTACAGTGCTAAAACAGCCTCCTATCGCTCTGAAACGCTCATTTTTGACATAACCCACTTTTCAGACTTAATGAATTAAATTCCAGGTAAAAACTCATTTGCCATGAAGAAGATCCAAATTCAACCAGTTCAGGCTAGTAAACCTGTTTGAAAGACCTTTTTTCAGTGAAATGCAGCTTAGTGCAAAAACAGGCTGCTCTTGCTCTGAAACGCTCATTTTTCACATAAGCCACTTTTCAGCCTTAGGCGACTGTACAGTGCTAAAACAGCCTCCAATCGCTCTGAAACGCTCATTTTTGACATAAGCCACTTTTCACCTTTAATGAATGAAATTCCAGGTAAAAACTCCTTTGCCATGAAGAAGATCCAAATTCAACAAGTTCAGGCTAGTAAACCTGTTTGAAAGACCTTTTTTCAGTGAAATGCAGCTTAGTGCAAAAACAGGCTGCTCTCGCTCTGAAACGCTCATTTTTCACATAAGCCACTTTTCAGCCTTAGGCGACTGTACAGTGCTAAAACAGCCTCCTATCGCTCTGAAACGCTCATTTTTGACATAACCCACTTTTCAGACTTAATGAATTAAATTCCAGGTAAAAACTCATTTGCCATGAAGAAGATCCAAATTCAACCAGTTCAGGCTAGTAAACCTGTTTGAAAGACCTTTTTTCAGTGAAATGCAGTGCAAAAACAGGCTGCTCTTGCTCTGAAACGCTCATTTTTCACATAAGCCACTTTTCAGCCTTAGGCGACTGTACAGTGCTAAAACAGCCTCCAATCGCTCTGAAACGCTCATTTTTGACATAAGCCACTTTTCACCTTTAATGAATGAAATTCCAGGTAAAAACTCCTTTGCCATGAAGAAGATCCAAATTCAACAAGTTCAGGCTAGTAAACCTGTTTGAAAGACCTTTTTTCAGTGAAATGCAGCTTAGTGCAAAAACAGGCTGCTCTCGCTCTGAAACGCTCATTTTTCACATAAGCCACTTTTCAGCGCTAAAACAGCCTCCAATCGCTCTGAAACGCTCATTTTTGACATAAGCCACTTTTCACCTTTAATGAATGAAATTCCAGGTAAAAACTTCTTTGCCATGAAGAAGATCCAAATTCAACCAGTTCAGGCTAGTAAACCTGTTTGAAAGACCCTTTTTCAGTGAAATGCAGCTTAGTGCAAAAACAGGCTGCTCTCGCTCTGAAACGCTCATTTTTCACATAAGCCACTTTTCAGCCTTAGGCGACTGTACAGTGCTAAAACAGCCTCCTATCGCTCTGAAACGCTCATTTTTGACATAACCCACTTTTCAGCCTTAATGAATTAAATTCCAGGTAAAAACTCATTTGCCATGAAGAAGATCCAAATTCAACCAGTTCAGGCTAGTAAACCTGTTTGAAAGACCTTTTTTCAGTGAAATGCAGCTTAGTGCAAAAACAGGCTGCTCTTGCTCTGAAACGCTCATTTTTCACATAAGCCACTTTTCAGCCTTAGGCGACTGTACAGTGCTAAAACAGCCTCCAATCGCTCTGAAACGCTCATTTTTGACATAAGCCACTTTTCACCTTTAATGAATGAAATTCCAGGTAAAAACTCCTTTGCCATGAAGAAGATCCAAATTCAACAAGTTCAGGCTAGTAAACCTGTTTGAAAGACCTTTTTTCAGTGAAATGCAGCTTAGTGCAAAAACAGGCTGCTCTCGCTCTGAAACGCTCATTTTTCACATAAGCCACTTTTCAGCGCTAAAACAGCCTCCAATCGCTCTGAAACGCTCATTTTTGACATAAGCCACTTTTCAGCCTTAGGCGACTGTACAGTGCTAAAACAGCCTCCAATCGCTCTGAAACGCTCATTTTTGACATACGCCACTTTTCACCTTTAATGAATGAAATTCCAGGTAAAAACTCATTTGCCATGAAGAAGATCCAAATTCAACCAGTTCAGGCTAGTAAACCTGTTTGAAAGACCTTTTTTCAGTGAAATGCAGATTAGTGCAAAAACAGGCTACTCTCGCTCTGAAACGCTCATTTTTCACATAAGCCACTTTTCAGCCTTAGGCGACTGTACAGTGCTAAAACAGCCTCCTATCGCTCTGAAACGCTCATTTTTGACATAACCCACTTTTCAGCCTTAATGAATTAAATTCCAGGTAAAAACTCATTTGCCATGAAGAAGATCCAAATTCAACCAGTTCAGGCTAGTAAACCTGTTTGAAAGACCTTTTTTCAGTGAAATGCAGCTTGGTGCAAAAACAGGCTGCTCTCGCTCTGAAACGCTCATTTTTCACATAAGCCACTTTTCAGCGCTAAAACAGCCTCCAATCGCTCTGAAACGCTCATTTTTGACATAAGCCACTTTTCAGCCTTAGGCGACTGTACAGTGCTAAAACAGCCTCCTCTCGCTCTGAAACGCTCATTTTTCACATAAGCCACTTTTCAGCCTTAGGCGACTGTACAGTGCTAAAACAGCCTCCTATCGCTCTGAAACGCTCATTTTTGACATAACCCACTTTTCAGCCTTAATGAATTAAATTCCAGGTAAAAACTCCTTTGCCATGAAGAAGATCCAAATTCAACCAGTTCAGGCTAGTAAACCTGTTTGAAAGACCTTTTTTCAGTGAAATGCAGCTTAGTGCAAAAACAGGCTGCTCTCGCTCTGAAACGCTCATTTTTCACATAAGCCACTTTTCAGCGCTAAAACAGCCTCCAATCGCTCTGAAACGCTCATTTTTGACATAAGCCACTTTTCAGCCTTAGGCGACTGTACAGTGCTAAAACAGCCTCCAATCGCTCTGAAACGCTCATTTTTGACATAAGCCACTTTTCACCTTTAATGAATGAAATTCCAGGTAAAAACTCCTTTGCCATGAAGAAGATCCAAATTCAACCAGTTCAGGCTAGTAAACCTGTTTGAAAGACCTTTTTTCAGTGAAATGCAGCTTAGTGCAAAAACAGGCTGCTCTCGCTCTGAAACGCTCATTTTTCACATAAGCCACTTTTCAGCGCTAAAAACAGCCTCCAATCGCTCTGAAACGCTCATTTTTGACATAAGCACTTTTCACCTTTAATGAATGAAATTCCAGGTAAAAACTCCTTTGCCATGAAGAAGATCCAAATTCATGCAGTTCAGGCTAGTAAACCTGGTTGAAAGACCTTTTTTCAGTGAAATGCAGCTTAGTGCAAAAACAGGCTGCTCTCGCTCTGAAACGCTCATTTTTCACATAAGCCACTTTTCAGCCTTAGGCGACTGTACAGTGCTAAAACAGCCTCCTATCGCTCTGAAACGCTCATTTTTGACATAACCCACTTTTCAGCCTTAATGAATGAAATTCCAGGTAAAAACTCCTTTGCCATGAAGAAGATCCAAATTCAACAAGTTCAGGCTAGTAAACCTGTTTGAAAGACCTTTTTTCAGTGAAATGCAGCTTAGTGCAAAAACAGGCTGCTCTCGCTCTGAAACGCTCATTTTTCACATAAGCCACTTTTCAGCCTTAGGCGACTGTACAGTGCAAAAACAGGCTGCTCTCGCTCTGAAACGCTCATTTTTCACATAAGCCACTTTTCAGCGCTAAAACAGCCTCCAATCGCTCTGAAACGCTCATTTTTGACATAAGCCACTTTTCACCTTTAATGAATGAAATTCCAGGTAAAAACTCCTTTGCCATGAAGAAGATCCAAATTCAACCAGTTCAGGCTAGTAAACCTGTTTGAAAGACCTTTTTTCAGTGAAATGCAGCTTAGTGCAAAAACAGGCTGCTCTCGCTCTGAAACGCTCATTTTTCACATAAGCCACTTTTCAGCGCTAAAACAGCCTCCAATCGCTCTGAAACGCTCATTTTTCACATAAGCCACTTTTCACCTTTAATGAATGAAATTCCAGGTAAAAACTCCTTTGCCATGAAGAAGATCCAAATTCAACCAGTTCAGGCTAGTAAACCTGTTTGAAAGACCTTTTTTCAGTGAAATGCAGCTTAGTGCAAAAACAGCTGCTCTCGCTCTGAAACGCTCATTTTTCACATAAGCCACTTTTCAGCGCTAAAACAGCCTCCAATCGCTCTGAAACGCTCATTTTTCACATAAGCCACTTTTCACCTTTAATGAATGAAATTCCAGGTAAAAACTCCTTTGCCATGAAGAAGATCCAAATTCAACAAGTTCAGGCTAGTAAACCTGTTTGAAAGACCTTTTTTCAGTGAAATGCAGCTTAGTGCAAAAACAGGCTGCTCTCGCTCTGAAACGCTCATTTTTCACATAAGCCACTTTTCAGCGCTAAAACAGCCTCCAATCGCTCTGAAACGCTCATTTTTGACATAAGCCACTTTTCAGCCTTAGGCGACTGTACAGTGCTAAAACAGCCTCCAATCGCTCCGAAACGCTCATTTTTGACATAAGCCACTTTTCACCTTTAATGAATGAAATTCCAGGTAAAAACTCATTTGCCATGAAGAAGATCCAAATTCAACCAGTTCAGGCTAGTAAACCTGTTTGAAAGACCTTTTTTCAGTGAAATGCAGCTTAGTGCAAAAACAGGCTGCTCTCGCTCTGAAACGCTCATTTTTCACATAAGCCACTTTTCAGCCTTAGGCGACTGTACAGTGCTAAAACAGCCTCCTATCGCTCTGAAACGCTCATTTTTGACATAACCCACTTTTCAGCCTTAATGAATTAAATTCCAGGTAAAAACTCATTTGCCATGAAGAAGATCCAAATTCAACCAGTTCAGGCTAGTAAACCTGTTTGAAAGACCTTTTTTCAGTGAAATGCAGCTTAGTGCAAAAACAGGCTGCTCTTGCTCTGAAACGCTCATTTTTCACATAAGCCACTTTTCAGCCTTAGGCGACTGTACAGTGCTAAAACAGCCTCCAATCGCTCTGAAACGCTCATTTTTGACATAAGCCACTTTTCACCTTTAATGAATGAAATTCCAGGTAAAAACTCCTTTGCCATGAAGAAGATCAAATTCAACAAGTTCAGGCTAGTAAACCTGTTTGAAAGACCTTTTTTCAGTGAAATGCAGCTTAGTGCAAAAACAGGCTGCTCTCGCTCTGAAACGCTCATTTTTCACATAAGCCACTTTTCAGCGCTAAAACAGCCTCCAATCGCTCTGAAACGCTCATTTTTGACATAAGCCACTTTTCAGCCTTAGGCGACTGTACAGTGCTAAAACAGCCTCCAATCGCTCTGAAACGCTCATTTTTGACATACGCCACTTTTCACCTTTAATGAATGAAATTCCAGGTAAAAACTCATTTGCCATGAAGAAGATCCAAATTCAACCAGTTCAGGCTAGTAAACCTGTTTGAAAGACCTTTTTTCAGTGAAATGCAGATTAGTGCAAAAACAGGCTACTCTCGCTCTGAAACGCTCATTTTTCACATAAGCCACTTTTCAGCCTTAGGCGACTGTACAGTGCTAAAACAGCCTCCTATCGCTCTGAAACGCTCATTTTTGACATAACCCACTTTTCAGCCTTAATGAATTAAATTCCAGGTAAAAACTCATTTGCCATGAAGAAGATCCAAATTCAACCAGTTCAGGCTAGTAAACCTGTTTGAAAGACCTTTTTTCAGTGAAATGCAGCTTGGTGCAAAAACAGGCTGCTCTCGCTCTGAAACGCTCATTTTTCACATAAGCCACTTTTCAGCGCTAAAACAGCCTCCAATCGCTCTGAAACGCTCATTTTTGACATAAGCCACTTTTCAGCCTTAGGCGACTGTACAGTGCTAAAACAGCCTCCTCTCGCTCTGAAACGCTCATTTTTCACATAAGCCACTTTTCAGCCTTAGGCGACTGTACAGTGCTAAAACAGCCTCCAATCGCTCTGAAACGCTCATTTTTGACATAAGCCGCTTTTCACCTTTAATGAATGAAATTCCAGGTAAAAACTCCTTTGCCATGAAGAAGATCCAAATTCAACCAGTTCAGGCTAGTAAACCTGTTTGAAAGACCTTTTTTCAGTGAAATGCAGCTTAGTGCAAAAACAGGCTGCTCTCGCTCTGAAACGCTCATTTTTCACATAAGCACTTTTCAGCGCTAAAACAGCCTCCAATCGCTCTGAAACGCTCATTTTTGACATAAGCCACTTTTCACCTTTAATGAATGAAATTCCAGGTAAAAACTCCTTTGCCATGAAGAAGATCCAAATTCATGCAGTTCAGGCTAGTAAACCTGGTTGAAAGACCTTTTTTCAGTGAAATGCAGCTTAGTGCAAAAACAGGCTGCTCTCGCTCTGAAACGCTCATTTTTCACATAAGCCACTTTTCAGCCTTAGGCGACTGTACAGTGCTAAAACAGCCTCCTCTCGCTCTGAAACGCTCATTTTTCACATAAGCCACTTTTCAGCCTTAGTCGACTGTACAGTGCTAAAACAGCCTCCTATCGCTCTGAAACGCTCATTTTTGACATAACCCACTTTTCAGCCTTAATGAATGAAATTCCAGGTAAAAACTCCTTTGCCATGAAGAAGATCCAAATTCAACAAGTTCAGGCTAGTAAACCTGTTTGAAAGACCTTTTTTCAGTGAAATGCAGCTTAGTGCAAAAACAGGCTGCTCTCGCTCTGAAACGCTCATTTTTCACATAAGCCACTTTTCAGCCTTAGGCGACTGTACAGTGCAAAAACAGGCTGCTCTCGCTCTGAAACGCTCATTTTTCACATAAGCCACTTTTCAGCGCTAAAACAGCCTCCAATCGCTCTGAAACGCTCATTTTTGACATAAGCCACTTTTCACCTTTAATGAATGAAATTCCAGGTAAAAACTCCTTTGCCATGAAGAAGATCCAAATTCAACCAGTTCAGGCTAGTAAACCTGTTTGAAAGACCTTTTTTCAGTGAAATGCAGCTTAGTGCAAAAACAGGCTGCTCTCGCTCTGAAACGCTCATTTTTCACATAAGCCACTTTTCAGCGCTAAAACAGCCTCCAATCGCTCTGAAACGCTCATTTTTCACATAAGCCACTTTTCACCTTTAATGAATGAAATTCCAGGTAAAAACTCCTTTGCCATGAAGAAGATCCAAATTCAACCAGTTCAGGCTAGTAAACCTGTTTGAAAGACCTTTTTTCAGTGAAATGCAGCTTAGTGCAAAAACAGGCTGCTCTCGCTCTGAAACGCTCATTTTTCACATAAGCCACTTTTCAGCGCTAAAACAGCCTCCAATCGCTCTGAAACGCTCATTTTTGACATAAGCCACTTTTCACCTTTAATGAATGAAATTCCAGGTAAAAACTCCTTTGCCATGAAGAAGATCCAAATTCAACCAGTTCAGGCTAGTAAACCCGTTTGAAAGACCTTTTTTCAGTGAAATGCAGCTTAGTGCAAAAACAGGCTGCTCTCGCTCTGAAACGCTCATTTTTCACATAAGCCACTTTTCAGCCTTAGGCGACTGTACAGTGCTAAAACAGCCTCCTCTCGCTCTGAAACGCTCATTTTTCACATAAGCCACTTTTCAGCCTTAGTCGACTGTACAGTGCTAAAACAGCCTCCTATCGCTCTGAAACGCTCATTTTTGACATAACCCACTTTTCAGCCTTAATGAATGAAATTCCAGGTAAAAACT
>NW_028175026.1:0-35081 GCF_965226575.1 Pagrus pagrus
GATGTGATGTGATGTGATGTGATGTGCTTTGCTGAACTGAATAAAAGCAAAACTCTTTGGCCTCGTATTTTATTCTTCAGTGTTCTTCTTCTTCTTCTTCAAACACAGGGGAAACTTTGGCATCTGGAGATAATTTAACCGGGGAGGTCGGGTGCCTGGAGATCAGACGAAGGGGGGAGAATTTGGGTGATGGCAAAGTTTGAGTCTCACTGGAAAATGGTCAAAAAAATGTAGACGGGATAAAAAGGGGGGGGGGGGGGGGTCTTTTTAAAATCCACATCCGAACCTGTCCAGGTCCACAAGGCCGTGTGCAGGTCCACAAGGCCGTGTGCAGCCTGTGTGTATTGGCTGAGAACTTTTCTGTTGCGTTTTCAAGCACCCTTCTACTTTCTCGGCCACCAGATGTCGCTGTGTGTCATGTCATTCGGTTTACCGGGGACGTTGGGTGTCAAAAGGGTGACAAAAGGCAGAGGGGGGGTGGGGGTCATGGCCGCCTCTGCCAGACACACCACGTGGTAATTATTAAGGGGGGGTGGGTCACCCCGACCCGAAGGGGGGTGACAAAAGGCAGAGGGGGGGTGGGGGTAATGGCCGCCTCTGCCAGACACACCACGTGGTAATTATTAAGGGGGGGGTGGGTCACCCCGACCCGAAGGGGGGTGACAAAAGGCAGAGGGGGGGTGGGGGTAATGGCCGCCTCTGCCGGACACACCACGTGGTAATTATTAAGGGGGGGGGGGGGGGGGGGTGGGTCACCCTGACCCGAAGGGCAACCAACGGTCGTTGACAGTCGTTTGGGAGACGCGCGGTCATTATTACGGGTGGGGGGGGGGGGGGGGGGGGGGGCATTGGAGGGTCCCTGGAGATCAGAGGCAGTGTGACAGATGTGTTTTATTCATGCGCTACCACTCATCTACTGTCAACGGTCGTGCGTGACAAAAGGCAGAGGGGGTAATAGCGGCCTCTACCGGACACACGCGGTAATCATTAAGGGGGAGGGCCACCCTGACCCGAAGGGCAACGCAAGGGTTAAGGCTGCTGTTAGGGCTAGGGTTAGGGTTAAGGGGCTGGGGTTTCGGACCACGGCCGTCTTTTGACCGATTGACTCGAAATTGATCACGCATGTCCTCCTCACCGGTGGAATGAGGCTGGCCAGTTTTGGTTGGATTCTGGTGGAATTTGTATTTTACATGAATATTTTAAAGGAAAAGCGGCCATTTTTCATCAAAACCTCGGCCGATTTTTTCAATAGCTTCCCGGTCTTTGGACCGATTGACTGGAAATTTCCCCCAAACGTGCTCCTGTAGCGGCTGAACGAGACACAGCAGTCCCCGTTGGATTCGGGTGAAATTTGTATTTTTGGTGAATATTTTAGTCAGAGGGACAATCTTTCATGAGGCCTGGCTTAAGGCTGAGGCTAGGGTTAGGGTTAGGGTTAGGGTTAGTGATTGGCTGGACCGATTGACTCGAAATCGATCAGGCATGTCCTCCTCACTGGTGTAAGCAGGGTCGCCAGTTTTGGTTGGATTCCGGTGGAATTTGTATTTTACATGAATATTTTAAAGAAAAGGCCATTTTTCACGAAAAAATACCCCGCCCATTTATTTCAATAGCTTCCAGGTCTTTGGACCGATTGACTCGAAACTTCTCCCAGACGTGCTCCTATACTGGCTGAACGAGACACAGCAGTCCCCGTTGGATTCGGGTGGAATTTGTATTTTTGGTGAATATTTTAGTCAGAGGGACAATCTTTCATGAGGCCTGGCTTAAGGCTGAGGCTAGGGTTAGGGTTAGGGTTAGGGTTAGTGATTGGCTGGACCGATTGACTCGAAATCGATCAGGCATGTCCTCCTCACTGGTGTAAGCAGGGTCGCCAGTTTTGGTTGGATTCCGGTGGAATTTGTATTTTACATGAATATTTTAAAGAAAAGGCCATTTTTCACGAAAAAATACCCCGCCCATTTATTTCAATAGCTTCCAGGTCTTTGGACCGATTGACTCGAAACTTCTCCCAGACGTGCTCCTATACTGGCTGAACGAGACACAGCAGTCCCCGTTGGATTCGGGTGGAATTTGTATTTTTGGTGAATATTTTAGTGAAAGGGGCCATTTTAAATGAGGCTGGCTTAAGGCTGCTGTTAGGGCTAGGGTTAGGGTTAAGGGGCTGGGGTTTCGGACCACGGCCGTCTTTTGACCGATTGACTCGAAATTGATCACGCATGTCCTCCTCACCGGTGGAATGAGGCTGGCCAGTTTTGGTTGGATTCTGGTGGAATTTGTATTTTACATGAATATTTCAAAGAAAAGGCCATTTTTCACGAAAAAATACCCCGCCCATTTATTTCAATAGCTTCCAGGTCTTTGGACCGATTGACTGGAAATTTCCCCCAGACGTGCTCCTGTAGCGGCTGAACGAGACACAGCAGTCCCCGTTGGATTCGGGTGAAATTTGTATTTTTGGTGAATATTTTAGTCAGAGGGACAATCTTTCATGAGGCCTGGCTTAAGGCTGAGGCTAGGGTTAGGGTTAGGGTTAGGGTTAGTGATTGGCTGGACCGATTGACTCGAAATCGATCAGGCATGTCCTCCTCACTGGTGTAAGCAGGGTCGCCAGTTTTGGTTGGATTCCGGTGGAATTTGTATTTTACATGAATATTTTAAAGAAAAGGCCATTTTTCACGAAAAAATACCCCGCCCATTTATTTCAATAGCTTCCAGGTCTTTGGACCGATTGACTCCAAACTTCTCCCAGACGTGCTCCTATACTGGCTGAACGAGACACAGCAGTCCCCGTTGGATTCGGGTGGAATTTGTATTTTTGGTGAATATTTTAGTGAAAGGGGCCATTTTAAATGAGGCTGGCTTAAGGCTGCTGTTAGGGCTAGGGTTAGGGTTAAGGGGCTGGGGTTTCGGACCACGGCCGTCTTTTGACCGATTGACTCGAAATTGATCACGCATGTCCTCCTCACCGGTGGAATGAGGCTGGCCAGTTTTGGTTGGATTCTGGTGGAATTTGTATTTTACATGAATATTTTAAAGGAAAAGCGGCCATTTTTCATCAAAACCTCGGCCGATTTTTTCAATAGCTTCCCGGTCTTTGGACCGATTGACTGGAAATTTCCCCCAAACGTGCTCCTGTAGCGGCTGAACGAGACACAGCAGTCCCCGTTGGATTCGGGTGAAATTTGTATTTTTGGTGAATATTTTAGTCAGAGGGACAATCTTTCATGAGGCCTGGCTTAAGGCTGAGGCTAGGGTTAGGGTTAGGGTTAGGGTTAGTGATTGGCTGGACCGATTGACTCGAAATCGATCAGGCATGTCCTCCTCACTGGTGTAAGCAGGGTCGCCAGTTTTGGTTGGATTCCGGTGGAATTTGTATTTTACATGAATATTTTAAAGAAAAGGCCATTTTTCACGAAAAAATACCCCGCCCATTTATTTCAATAGCTTCCAGGTCTTTGGACCGATTGACTCGAAACTTCTCCCAGACGTGCTCCTATACTGGCTGAACGAGACACAGCAGTCCCCGTTGGATTCGGGTGGAATTTGTATTTTTGGTGAATATTTTAGTGAAAGGGGCCATTTTAAATGAGGCTGGCTTAAGGCTGCTGTTAGGGCTAGGGTTAGGGTTAAGGGGCTGGGGTTTCGGACCACGGCCGTCTTTTGACCGATTGACTCGAAATTGATCACGCATGTCCTCCTCACCGGTGGAATGAGGCTGGCCAGTTTTGGTTGGATTCTGGTGGAATTTGTATTTTACATGAATATTTCAAAGAAAAGGCCATTTTTCACGAAAAAATACCCCGCCCATTTATTTCAATAGCTTCCAGGTCTTTGGACCGATTGACTGGAAATTTCCCCCAGACGTGCTCCTGTAGCGGCTGAACGAGACACAGCAGTCCCCGTTGGATTCGGGTGAAATTTGTATTTTTGGTGAATATTTTAGTCAGAGGGACAATCTTTCATGAGGCCTGGCTTAAGGCTGAGGCTAGGGTTAGGGTTAGGGTTAGGGTTAGTGATTGGCTGGACCGATTGACTCGAAATCGATCAGGCATGTCCTCCTCACTGGTGTAAGCAGGGTCGCCAGTTTTGGTTGGATTCCGGTGGAATTTGTATTTTACATGAATATTTTAAAGAAAAGGCCATTTTTCACGAAAAAATACCCCGCCCATTTATTTCAATAGCTTCCAGGTCTTTGGACCGATTGACTCGAAACTTCTCCCAGACGTGCTCCTATACTGGCTGAACGAGACACAGCAGTCCCCGTTGGATTCGGGTGGAATTTGTATTTTTGGTGAATATTTTAGTGAAAGGGGCCATTTTAAATGAGGCTGGCTTAAGGCTGCTGTTAGGGCTAGGGTTAGGGTTAAGGGGCTGGGGTTTCGGACCACGGCCGTCTTTTGACCGATTGACTCGAAATTGATCACGCATGTCCTCCTCACCGGTGGAATGAGGCTGGCCAGTTTTGGTTGGATTCTGGTGGAATTTGTATTTTACATGAATATTTCAAAGAAAAGGCCATTTTTCACGAAAAAATACCCCGCCCATTTATTTCAATAGCTTCCAGGTCTTTGGACCGATTGACTCGAAACTTCTCCCAGACGTGCTCCTATACTGGCTGAACGAGACACAGCAGTCCCCGTTGGATTCGGGTGGAATTTGTATTTTTGGTGAATATTTTAGTGAAAGGGGCCATTTTAAATGAGGCTGGCTTAAGGCTGCTGTTAGGGCTAGGGTTAGGGTTAAGGGGCTGGGGTTTCGGACCACGGCCGTCTTTTGACCGATTGACTCGAAATTGATCACGCATGTCCTCCTCACCGGTGGAATGAGGCTGGCCAGTTTTGGTTGGATTCTGGTGGAATTTGTATTTTACATGAATATTTCAAAGAAAAGGCCATTTTTCACGAAAAAATACCCCGCCCATTTATTTCAATAGCTTCCAGGTCTTTGGACCGATTGACTGGAAATTTCCCCCAGACGTGCTCCTGTAGCGGCTGAACGAGACACAGCAGTCCCCGTTGGATTCGGGTGAAATTTGTATTTTTGGTGAATATTTTAGTCAGAGGGACAATCTTTCATGAGGCCTGGCTTAAGGCTGAGGCTAGGGTTAGGGTTAGGGTTAGGGTTAGTGATTGGCTAGACCGATTGACTCGAAATCGATCAGGCATGTCCTCCTCACTGGTGTAAGCAGGGTCGCCAGTTTTGGTTGGATTCCGGTGGAATTTGTATTTTACATGAATATTTTAAAGAAAAGGCCATTTTTCACGAAAAAATACCCCGCCCATTTATTTCAATAGCTTCCAGGTCTTTGGACCGATTGACTCGAAACTTCTCCCAGACGTGCTCCTATACTGGCTGAACGAGACACAGCAGTCCCCGTTGGATTCGGGTGGAATTTGTATTTTTGGTGAATATTTTAGTGAAAGGGGCCATTTTAAATGAGGCTGGCTTAAGGCTGCTGTTAGGGCTAGGGTTAGGGTTAAGGGGCTGGGGTTTCGGACCACGGCCGTCTTTTGACCGATTGACTCGAAATTGATCACGCATGTCCTCCTCACCGGTGGAATGAGGCTGGCCAGTTTTGGTTGGATTCTGGTGGAATTTGTATTTTACATGAATATTTTAAAGGAAAAGCGGCCATTTTTCATCAAAACCTCGGCCGATTTTTTCAATAGCTTCCAGGTCTTTGGACCGATTGACTGGAAATTTCCCCCAGACGTGCTCCTGTAGCGGCTGAACGAGACACAGCAGTCCCCGTTGGATTCGGGTGAAATTTGTATTTTTGGTGAATATTTTAGTCAGAGGGACAATCTTTCATGAGGCCTGGCTTAAGGCTGAGGCTAGGGTTAGGGTTAGGGTTAGGGTTAGTGATTGGCTGGACCGATTGACTCGAAATCGATCAGGCATGTCCTCCTCACTGGTGTAAGCAGGGTCGCCAGTTTTGGTTGGATTCCGGTGGAATTTGTATTTTACATGAATATTTTAAAGAAAAGGCCATTTTTCACGAAAAAATACCCCGCCCATTTATTTCAATAGCTTCCAGGTCTTTGGACCGATTGACTCGAAACTTCTCCCAGACGTGCTCCTATACTGGCTGAACGAGACACAGCAGTCCCCGTTGGATTCGGGTGGAATTTGTATTTTTGGTGAATATTTTAGTCAGAGGGACAATCTTTCATGAGGCCTGGCTTAAGGCTGAGGCTAGGGTTAGGGTTAGGGTTAGGGTTAGTGATTGGCTGGACCGATTGACTCGAAATCGATCAGGCATGTCCTCCTCACTGGTGTAAGCAGGGTCGCCAGTTTTGGTTGGATTCCGGTGGAATTTGTATTTTACATGAATATTTTAAAGAAAAGGCCATTTTTCACGAAAAAATACCCCGCCCATTTATTTCAATAGCTTCCAGGTCTTTGGACCGATTGACTCGAAACTTCTCCCAGACGTGCTCCTATACTGGCTGAACGAGACACAGCAGTCCCCGTTGGATTCGGGTGGAATTTGTATTTTTGGTGAATATTTTAGTGAAAGGGGCCATTTTAAATGAGGCTGGCTTAAGGCTGCTGTTAGGGCTAGGGTTAGGGTTAAGGGGCTGGGGTTTCGGACCACGGCCGTCTTTTGACCGATTGACTCGAAATTGATCACGCATGTCCTCCTCACCGGTGGAATGAGGCTGGCCAGTTTTGGTTGGATTCTGGTGGAATTTGTATTTTACATGAATATTTCAAAGAAAAGGCCATTTTTCACGAAAAAATACCCCGCCCATTTATTTCAATAGCTTCCAGGTCTTTGGACCGATTGACTGGAAATTTCCCCCAGACGTGCTCCTGTAGCGGCTGAACGAGACACAGCAGTCCCCGTTGGATTCGGGTGAAATTTGTATTTTTGGTGAATATTTTAGTCAGAGGGACAATCTTTCATGAGGCCTGGCTTAAGGCTGAGGCTAGGGTTAGGGTTAGGGTTAGGGTTAGTGATTGGCTGGACCGATTGACTCGAAATCGATCAGGCATGTCCTCCTCACTGGTGTAAGCAGGGTCGCCAGTTTTGGTTGGATTCCGGTGGAATTTGTATTTTACATGAATATTTTAAAGAAAAGGCCATTTTTCACGAAAAAATACCCCGCCCATTTATTTCAATAGCTTCCAGGTCTTTGGACCGATTGACTCCAAACTTCTCCCAGACGTGCTCCTATACTGGCTGAACGAGACACAGCAGTCCCCGTTGGATTCGGGTGGAATTTGTATTTTTGGTGAATATTTTAGTGAAAGGGGCCATTTTAAATGAGGCTGGCTTAAGGCTGCTGTTAGGGCTAGGGTTAGGGTTAAGGGGCTGGGGTTTCGGACCACGGCCGTCTTTTGACCGATTGACTCGAAATTGATCACGCATGTCCTCCTCACCGGTGGAATGAGGCTGGCCAGTTTTGGTTGGATTCTGGTGGAATTTGTATTTTACATGAATATTTTAAAGGAAAAGCGGCCATTTTTCATCAAAACCTCGGCCGATTTTTTCAATAGCTTCCCGGTCTTTGGACCGATTGACTGGAAATTTCCCCCAAACGTGCTCCTGTAGCGGCTGAACGAGACACAGCAGTCCCCGTTGGATTCGGGTGAAATTTGTATTTTTGGTGAATATTTTAGTCAGAGGGACAATCTTTCATGAGGCCTGGCTTAAGGCTGAGGCTAGGGTTAGGGTTAGGGTTAGGGTTAGTGATTGGCTGGACCGATTGACTCGAAATCGATCAGGCATGTCCTCCTCACTGGTGTAAGCAGGGTCGCCAGTTTTGGTTGGATTCCGGTGGAATTTGTATTTTACATGAATATTTTAAAGAAAAGGCCATTTTTCACGAAAAAATACCCCGCCCATTTATTTCAATAGCTTCCAGGTCTTTGGACCGATTGACTCGAAACTTCTCCCAGACGTGCTCCTATACTGGCTGAACGAGACACAGCAGTCCCCGTTGGATTCGGGTGGAATTTGTATTTTTGGTGAATATTTTAGTGAAAGGGGCCATTTTAAATGAGGCTGGCTTAAGGCTGCTGTTAGGGCTAGGGTTAGGGTTAAGGGGCTGGGGTTTCGGACCACGGCCGTCTTTTGACCGATTGACTCGAAATTGATCACGCATGTCCTCCTCACCGGTGGAATGAGGCTGGCCAGTTTTGGTTGGATTCTGGTGGAATTTGTATTTTACATGAATATTTCAAAGAAAAGGCCATTTTTCACGAAAAAATACCCCGCCCATTTATTTCAATAGCTTCCAGGTCTTTGGACCGATTGACTGGAAATTTCCCCCAGACGTGCTCCTGTAGCGGCTGAACGAGACACAGCAGTCCCCGTTGGATTCGGGTGAAATTTGTATTTTTGGTGAATATTTTAGTCAGAGGGACAATCTTTCATGAGGCCTGGCTTAAGGCTGAGGCTAGGGTTAGGGTTAGGGTTAGGGTTAGTGATTGGCTGGACCGATTGACTCGAAATCGATCAGGCATGTCCTCCTCACTGGTGTAAGCAGGGTCGCCAGTTTTGGTTGGATTCCGGTGGAATTTGTATTTTACATGAATATTTTAAAGAAAAGGCCATTTTTCACGAAAAAATACCCCGCCCATTTATTTCAATAGCTTCCAGGTCTTTGGACCGATTGACTCGAAACTTCTCCCAGACGTGCTCCTATACTGGCTGAACGAGACACAGCAGTCCCCGTTGGATTCGGGTGGAATTTGTATTTTTGGTGAATATTTTAGTGAAAGGGGCCATTTTAAATGAGGCTGGCTTAAGGCTGCTGTTAGGGCTAGGGTTAGGGTTAAGGGGCTGGGGTTTCGGACCACGGCCGTCTTTTGACCGATTGACTCGAAATTGATCACGCATGTCCTCCTCACCGGTGGAATGAGGCTGGCCAGTTTTGGTTGGATTCTGGTGGAATTTGTATTTTACATGAATATTTTAAAGGAAAAGCGGCCATTTTTCATCAAAACCTCGGCCGATTTTTTCAATAGCTTCCAGGTCTTTGGACCGATTGACTGGAAATTTCCCCCAGACGTGCTCCTGTAGCGGCTGAACGAGACACAGCAGTCCCCGTTGGATTCGGGTGAAATTTGTATTTTTGGTGAATATTTTAGTCAGAGGGACAATCTTTCATGAGGCCTGGCTTAAGGCTGAGGCTAGGGTTAGGGTTAGGGTTAGGGTTAGTGATTGGCTGGACCGATTGACTCGAAATCGATCAGGCATGTCCTCCTCACTGGTGTAAGCAGGGTCGCCAGTTTTGGTTGGATTCCGGTGGAATTTGTATTTTACATGAATATTTTAAAGAAAAGGCCATTTTTCACGAAAAAATACCCCGCCCATTTATTTCAATAGCTTCCAGGTCTTTGGACCGATTGACTCGAAACTTCTCCCAGACGTGCTCCTATACTGGCTGAACGAGACACAGCAGTCCCCGTTGGATTCGGGTGGAATTTGTATTTTTGGTGAATATTTTAGTGAAAGGGGCCATTTTAAATGAGGCTGGCTTAAGGCTGCTGTTAGGGCTAGGGTTAGGGTTAAGGGGCTGGGGTTTCGGACCACGGCCGTCTTTTGACCGATTGACTCGAAATTGATCACGCATGTCCTCCTCACCGGTGGAATGAGGCTGGCCAGTTTTGGTTGGATTCTGGTGGAATTTGTATTTTACATGAATATTTTAAAGGAAAAGCGGCCATTTTTCATCAAAACCTCGGCCGATTTTTTCAATAGCTTCCAGGTCTTTGGACCGATTGACTGGAAATTTCCCCCAGACGTGCTCCTGTAGCGGCTGAACGAGACACAGCAGTCCCCGTTGGATTCGGGTGAAATTTTTATTTTTGGTGAATATTTTAGTCAGAGGGACAATCTTTCATGAGGCCTGGCTTAAGGCTGAGGCTAGGGTTAGGGTTAGGGTTAGGGTTAGTGATTGGCTGGACCGATTGACTCGAAATCGATCAGGCATGTCCTCCTCACTGGTGTAAGCAGGGTCGCCAGTTTTGGTTGGATTCCGGTGGAATTTGTATTTTACATGAATATTTTAAAGAAAAGGCCATTTTTCACGAAAAAATACCCCGCCCATTTATTTCAATAGCTTCCAGGTCTTTGGACCGATTGACTCGAAACTTCTCCCAGACGTGCTCCTATACTGGCTGAACGAGACACAGCAGTCCCCGTTGGATTCGGGTGGAATTTGTATTTTTGGTGAATATTTTAGTGAAAGGGGCCATTTTAAATGAGGCTGGCTTAAGGCTGCTGTTAGGGCTAGGGTTAGGGTTAAGGGGCAGGGGTTTCGGACCACGGCCGTCTTTTGACCGATTGACTCGAAATTGATCACGCATGTCCTCCTCACTGGTGGAATGAGGCTGGCCAGTTTTGGTTGGATTCTGGTGGAATTTGTATTTTACATGAATATTTTAAATGAAAAGCGGCCATTTTTCATCAAAACCTCGGCCGATTTTTTCAATAGCTTCCAGGTCTTTGGACCGATTGACTGGAAATTTCCCCCAGACGTGCTCCTGTAGCGGCTGAACGAGACACAGCAGTCCCCGTTGGATTCGGGTGAAATTTGTATTTTTGGTGAATATTTTAGTCAGAGGGACAATCTTTCATGAGGCCTGGCTTAAGGCTGAGGCTAGGGTTAGGGTTAGGGTTAGGGTTAGTGATTGGCTGGACCGATTGACTCGAAATCGATCAGGCATGTCCTCCTCACTGGTGTAAGCAGGGTCGCCAGTTTTGGTTGGATTCCGGTGGAATTTGTATTTTACATGAATATTTTAAAGAAAAGGCCATTTTTCACGAAAAAATACCCCGCCCATTTATTTCAATAGCTTCCAGGTCTTTGGACCGATTGACTCGAAACTTCTCCCAGACGTGCTCCTATACTGGCTGAACGAGACACAGCAGTCCCCGTTGGATTCGGGTGGAATTTGTATTTTTGGTGAATATTTTAGTGAAAGGGGCCATTTTAAATGAGGCTGGCTTAAGGCTGCTGTTAGGGCTAGGGTTAGGGTTAAGGGGCAGGGGTTTCGGACCACGGCCGTCTTTTGACCGATTGACTCGAAATTGATCACGCATGTCCTCCTCACTGGTGGAATGAGGCTGGCCAGTTTTGGTTGGATTCTGGTGGAATTTGTATTTTACATGAATATTTTAAATGAAAAGCGGCCATTTTTCATCAAAACCTCGGCCGATTTTTTCAATAGCTTCCAGGTCTTTGGACCGATTGACTGGAAATTTCCCCCAGACGTGCTCCTGTAGCGGCTGAACGAGACACAGCAGTCCCCGTTGGATTCGGGTGAAATTTGTATTTTTGGTGAATATTTTAGTCAGAGGGACAATCTTTCATGAGGCCTGGCTTAAGGCTGAGGCTAGGGTTAGGGTTAGGGTTAGGGTTAGTGATTGGCTGGACCGATTGACTCGAAATCGATCAGGCATGTCCTCCTCACTGGTGTAAGCAGGGTCGCCAGTTTTGGTTGGATTCCGGTGGAATTTGTATTTTACATGAATATTTTAAAGAAAAGGCCATTTTTCACGAAAAAATACCCCGCCCATTTATTTCAATAGCTTCCAGGTCTTTGGACCGATTGACTCGAAACTTCTCCCAGACGTGCTCCTATACTGGCTGAACGAGACACAGCAGTCCCCGTTGGATTCGGGTGGAATTTGTATTTTTGGTGAATATTTTAGTGAAAGGGGCCATTTTAAATGAGGCTGGCTTAAGGCTGCTGTTAGGGCTAGGGTTAGGGTTAAGGGGCTGGGGTTTCGGACCACGGCCGTCTTTTGACCGATTGACTCGAAATTGATCACGCATGTCCTCCTCACCGGTGGAATGAGGCTGGCCAGTTTTGGTTGGATTCTGGTGGAATTTGTATTTTACATGAATATTTTAAAGGAAAAGCGGCCATTTTTCATCAAAACCTCGGCCGATTTTTTCAATAGCTTCCAGGTCTTTGGACCGATTGACTGGAAATTTCCCCCAGACGTGCTCCTGTAGCGGCTGAACGAGACACAGCAGTCCCCGTTGGATTCGGGTGAAATTTGTATTTTTGGTGAATATTTTAGTCAGAGGGACAATCTTTCATGAGGCCTGGCTTAAGGCTGAGGCTAGGGTTAGGGTTAGGGTTAGGGTTAGTGATTGGCTGGACCGATTGACTCGAAATCGATCAGGCATGTCCTCCTCACTGGTGTAAGCAGGGTCGCCAGTTTTGGTTGGATTCCGGTGGAATTTGTATTTTACATGAATATTTTAAAGAAAAGGCCATTTTTCACGAAAAAATACCCCGCCCATTTATTTCAATAGCTTCCAGGTCTTTGGACCGATTGACTCGAAACTTCTCCCAGACGTGCTCCTATACTGGCTGAACGAGACACAGCAGTCCCCGTTGGATTCGGGTGGAATTTGTATTTTTGGTGAATATTTTAGTGAAAGGGGCCATTTTAAATGAGGCTGGCTTAAGGCTGCTGTTAGGGCTAGGGTTAGGGTTAAGGGGCAGGGGTTTCGGACCACGGCCGTCTTTTGACCGATTGACTCGAAATTGATCACGCATGTCCTCCTCACTGGTGGAATGAGGCTGGCCAGTTTTGGTTGGATTCTGGTGGAATTTGTATTTTACATGAATATTTTAAAGGAAAAGCGGCCATTTTTCATCAAAACCTCGGCCGATTTTTTCAATAGCTTCCAGGTCTTTGGACCGATTGACTGGAAATTTCCCCCAGACGTGCTCCTGTAGCGGCTGAACGAGACACAGCAGTCCCCGTTGGATTCGGGTGAAATTTGTATTTTTGGTGAATATTTTAGTCAGAGGGACAATCTTTCATGAGGCCTGGCTTAAGGCTGAGGCTAGGGTTAGGGTTAGGGTTAGGGTTAGTGATTGGCTGGACCGATTGACTCGAAATCGATCAGGCATGTCCTCCTCACTGGTGTAAGCAGGGTCGCCAGTTTTGGTTGGATTCCGGTGGAATTTGTATTTTACATGAATATTTTAAAGAAAAGGCCATTTTTCACGAAAAAATACCCCGCCCATTTATTTCAATAGCTTCCAGGTCTTTGGACCGATTGACTCGAAACTTCTCCCAGACGTGCTCCTATACTGGCTGAACGAGACACAGCAGTCCCCGTTGGATTCGGGTGGAATTTGTATTTTTGGTGAATATTTTAGTGAAAGGGGCCATTTTAAATGAGGCTGGCTTAAGGCTGCTGTTAGGGCTAGGGTTAGGGTTAAGGGGCAGGGGTTTCGGACCACGGCCGTCTTTTGACCGATTGACTCGAAATTGATCACGCATGTCCTCCTCACCGGTGGAATGAGGCTGGTCAGTTTTGGTTGGATTCTGGTGGAATTTGTATTTTACATGAATATTTTAAAGGAAAAGCGGCCATTTTTCATCAAAACCTCGGCCGATTTTTTCAATAGCTTCCAGGTCTTTGGACCGATTGACTGGAAATTTCCCCCAGACGTGCTCCTGTAGCGGCTGAACGAGACACAGCAGTCCCCGTTGGATTCGGGTGAAATTTGTATTTTTGGTGAATATTTTAGTCAGAGGGACAATCTTTCATGAGGCCTGGCTTAAGGCTGAGGCTAGGGTTAGGGTTAGGGTTAGGGTTAGTGATTGGCTGGACCGATTGACTCGAAATCGATCAGGCATGTCCTCCTCACTGGTGTAAGCAGGGTCGCCAGTTTTGGTTGGATTCCGGTGGAATTTGTATTTTACATGAATATTTTAAAGAAAAGGCCATTTTTCACGAAAAAATACCCCGCCCATTTATTTCAATAGCTTCCAGGTCTTTGGACCGATTGACTCGAAACTTCTCCCAGACGTGCTCCTATACTGGCTGAACGAGACACAGCAGTCCCCGTTGGATTCGGGTGGAATTTGTATTTTTGGTGAATATTTTAGTGAAAGGGGCCATTTTAAATGAGGCTGGCTTAAGGCTGCTGTTAGGGCTAGGGTTAGGGTTAAGGGGCTGGGGTTTCGGACCACGGCCGTCTTTTGACCGATTGACTCGAAATTGATCACGCATGTCCTCCTCACCGGTGGAATGAGGCTGGCCAGTTTTGGTTGGATTCTGGTGGAATTTGTATTTTACATGAATATTTTAAAGGAAAAGCGGCCATTTTTCATCAAAACCTCGGCCGATTTTTTCAATAGCTTCCAGGTCTTTGGACCGATTGACTGGAAATTTCCCCCAGACGTGCTCCTGTAGCGGCTGAACGAGACACAGCAGTCCCCGTTGGATTCGGGTGAAATTTGTATTTTTGGTGAATATTTTAGTCAGAGGGACAATCTTTCATGAGGCCTGGCTTAAGGCTGAGGCTAGGGTTAGGGTTAGGGTTAGGGTTAGTGATTGGCTGGACCGATTGACTCGAAATCGATCAGGCATGTCCTCCTCACTGGTGTAAGCAGGGTCGCCAGTTTTGGTTGGATTCCGGTGGAATTTGTATTTTACATGAATATTTTAAAGAAAAGGCCATTTTTCACGAAAAAATACCCCGCCCATTTATTTCAATAGCTTCCAGGTCTTTGGACCGATTGACTCGAAACTTCTCCCAGACGTGCTCCTATACTGGCTGAACGAGACACAGCAGTCCCCGTTGGATTCGGGTGGAATTTGTATTTTTGGTGAATATTTTAGTGAAAGGGGCCATTTTAAATGAGGCTGGCTTAAGGCTGCTGTTAGGGCTAGGGTTAGGGTTAAGGGGCTGGGGTTTCGGACCACGGCCGTCTTTTGACCGATTGACTCGAAATTGATCACGCATGTCCTCCTCACCGGTGGAATGAGGCTGGCCAGTTTTGGTTGGATTCTGGTGGAATTTGTATTTTACATGAATATTTTAAAGGAAAAGCGGCCATTTTTCATCAAAACCTCGGCCGATTTTTTCAATAGCTTCCAGGTCTTTGGACCGATTGACTGGAAATTTCCCCCAGACGTGCTCCTGTAGCGGCTGAACGAGACACAGCAGTCCCCGTTGGATTCGGGTGAAATTTGTATTTTTGGTGAATATTTTAGTCAGAGGGACAATCTTTCATGAGGCCTGGCTTAAGGCTGAGGCTAGGGTTAGGGTTAGGGTTAGGGTTAGTGATTGGCTGGACCGATTGACTCGAAATCGATCAGGCATGTCCTCCTCACTGGTGTAAGCAGGGTCGCCAGTTTTGGTTGGATTCCGGTGGAATTTGTATTTTACATGAATATTTTAAAGAAAAGGCCATTTTTCACGAAAAAATACCCCGCCCATTTATTTCAATAGCTTCCAGGTCTTTGGACCGATTGACTCGAAACTTCTCCCAGACGTGCTCCTATACTGGCTGAGCGAGACACAGCAGTCCCCGTTGGATTCGGGTGGAATTTGTATTTTTGGTGAATATTTTAGTGAAAGGGGCCATTTTAAATGAGGCTGGCTTAAGGCTGCTGTTAGGGCTAGGGTTAGGGTTAAGGGGCAGGGGTTTCGGACCACGGCCGTCTTTTGACCGATTGACTCGAAATTGATCACGCATGTCCTCCTCACCGGTGGAATGAGGCTGGCCAGTTTTGGTTGGATTCTGGTGGAATTTGTATTTTACATGAATATTTTAAAGGAAAAGCGGCCATTTTTCATCAAAACCTCGGCCGATTTTTTCAATAGCTTCCAGGTCTTTGGACCGATTGACTGGAAATTTCCCCCAGACGTGCTCCTGTAGCGGCTGAACGAGACACAGCAGTCCCCGTTGGATTCGGGTGAAATTTGTATTTTTGGTGAATATTTTAGTCAGAGGGACAATCTTTCATGAGGCCTGGCTTAAGGCTGAGGCTAGGGTTAGGGTTAGGGTTAGGGTTAGTGATTGGCTGGACCGATTGACTCGAAATCGATCAGGCATGTCCTCCTCACTGGTGTAAGCAGGGTCGCCAGTTTTGGTTGGATTCCGGTGGAATTTGTATTTTACATGAATATTTTTAAAGAAAAGGCCATTTTTCACGAAAAAATACCCCGCCCATTTATTTCAATAGCTTCCAGGTCTTTGGACCGATTGACTCGAAACTTCTCCCAGACGTGCTCCTATACTGGCTGAACGAGACACAGCAGTCCCCGTTGGATTCGGGTGGAATTTGTATTTTTGGTGAATATTTTAGTGAAAGGGGCCATTTTAAATGAGGCTGGCTTAAGGCTGCTGTTAGGGCTAGGGTTAGGGTTAAGGGGCTGGGGTTTCGGACCACGGCCGTCTTTTGACCGATTGACTCGAAATTGATCACGCATGTCCTCCTCACCGGTGGAATGAGGCTGGCCAGTTTTGGTTGGATTCTGGTGGAATTTGTATTTTACATGAATATTTTAAAGGAAAAGCGGCCATTTTTCATCAAAACCTCGGCCGATTTTTTCAATAGCTTCCAGGTCTTTGGACCGATTGACTGGAAATTTCCCCCAGACGTGCTCCTGTAGCGGCTGAACGAGACACAGCAGTCCCCGTTGGATTCGGGTGAAATTTGTATTTTTGGTGAATATTTTAGTCAGAGGGACAATCTTTCATGAGGCCTGGCTTAAGGCTGAGGCTAGGGTTAGGGTTAGGGTTAGGGTTAGTGATTGGCTGGACCGATTGACTCGAAATCGATCAGGCATGTCCTCCTCACTGGTGTAAGCAGGGTCGCCAGTTTTGGTTGGATTCCGGTGGAATTTGTATTTTACATGAATATTTTAAAGAAAAGGCCATTTTTCACGAAAAAATACCCCGCCCATTTATTTCAATAGCTTCCAGGTCTTTGGACCGATTGACTCGAAACTTCTCCCAGACGTGCTCCTATACTGGCTGAGCGAGACACAGCAGTCCCCGTTGGATTCGGGTGGAATTTGTATTTTTGGTGAATATTTTAGTGAAAGGGGCCATTTTAAATGAGGCTGGCTTAAGGCTGCTGTTAGGGCTAGGGTTAGGGTTAAGGGGCAGGGGTTTCGGACCACGGCCGTCTTTTGACCGATTGACTCGAAATTGATCACGCATGTCCTCCTCACCGGTGGAATGAGGCTGGCCAGTTTTGGTTGGATTCTGGTGGAATTTGTATTTTACATGAATATTTTAAAGGAAAAGCGGCCATTTTTCATCAAAACCTCGGCCGATTTTTTCAATAGCTTCCAGGTCTTTGGACCGATTGACTGGAAATTTCCCCCAGACGTGCTCCTGTAGCGGCTGAACGAGACACAGCAGTCCCCGTTGGATTCGGGTGAAATTTGTATTTTTGGTGAATATTTTAGTCAGAGGGACAATCTTTCATGAGGCCTGGCTTAAGGCTGAGGCTAGGGTTAGGGTTAGGGTTAGGGTTAGTGATTGGCTGGACCGATTGACTCGAAATCGATCAGGCATGTCCTCCTCACTGGTGTAAGCAGGGTCGCCAGTTTTGGTTGGATTCCGGTGGAATTTGTATTTTACATGAATATTTTAAAGAAAAGGCCATTTTTCACGAAAAAATACCCCGCCCATTTATTTCAATAGCTTCCAGGTCTTTGGACCGATTGACTCGAAACTTCTCCCAGACGTGCTCCTATACTGGCTGAACGAGACACAGCAGTCCCCGTTGGATTCGGGTGGAATTTGTATTTTTGGTGAATATTTTAGTGAAAGGGGCCATTTTAAATGAGGCTGGCTTAAGGCTGCTGTTAGGGCTAGGGTTAGGGTTAAGGGGCAGGGGTTTCGGACCACGGCCGTCTTTTGACCGATTGACTCGAAAATTGATCACGCATGTCCTCCTCACCGGTGGAATGAGGCTGGCCAGTTTTGGTTGGATTCTGGTGGAATTTGTATTTTACATGAATATTTTAAAGGAAAAGCGGCCATTTTTCATCAAAACCTCGGCCGATTTTTTCAATAGCTTCCAGGTCTTTGGACCGATTGACTGGAAATTTCCCCCAGACGTGCTCCTGTAGCGGCTGAACGAGACACAGCAGTCCCGTTGGATTCGGGTGAAATTTGTATTTTTGGTGAATATTTTAGTCAGAGGGACAATCTTTCATGAGGCCTGGCTTAAGGCTGAGGCTAGGGTTAGGGTTAGGGTTAGGGTTAGTGATTGGCTGGACCGATTGACTCGAAATCGATCAGGCATGTCCTCCTCACTGGTGTAAGCAGGGTCGCCAGTTTTGGTTGGATTCCGGTGGAATTTGTATTTTACATGAATATTTTAAAGAAAAGGCCATTTTTCACGAAAAAATACCCCGCCCATTTATTTCAATAGCTTCCAGGTCTTTGGACCGATTGACTCGAAACTTCTCCCAGACGTGCTCCTATACTGGCTGAACGAGACACAGCAGTCCCCGTTGGATTCGGGTGGAATTTGTATTTTTGGTGAATATTTTAGTGAAAGGGGCCATTTTAAATGAGGCTGGCTTAAGGCTGCTGTTAGGGCTAGGGTTAGGGTTAAGGGGCTGGGGTTTCGGACCACGGCCGTCTTTTGACCGATTGACTCGAAATTGATCACGCATGTCCTCCTCACCGGTGGAATGAGGCTGGCCAGTTTTGGTTGGATTCTGGTGGAATTTGTATTTTACATGAATATTTTAAAGGAAAAGCGGCCATTTTTCATCAAAACCTCGGCCGATTTTTTCAATAGCTTCCAGGTCTTTGGACCGATTGACTGGAAATTTCCCCCAGACGTGCTCCTGTAGCGGCTGAACGAGACACAGCAGTCCCCGTTGGATTCGGGTGAAATTTGTATTTTTGGTGAATATTTTAGTCAGAGGGACAATCTTTCATGAGGCCTGGCTTAAGGCTGAGGCTAGGGTTAGGGTTAGGGTTAGGGTTAGTGATTGGCTGGACCGATTGACTCGAAATCGATCAGGCATGTCCTCCTCACTGGTGTCAGCAGGGTCGCCAGTTTTGGTTGGATTCCGGTGGAATTTGTATTTTACATGAATATTTTAAAGAAAAGGCCATTTTTCACGAAAAAATACCCCGCCCATTTATTTCAATAGCTTCCAGGTCTTTGGACCGATTGACTCGAAACTTCTCCCAGACGTGCTCCTATACTGGCTGAGCGAGACACAGCAGTCCCCGTTGGATTCGGGTGGAATTTGTATTTTTGGTGAATATTTTAGTGAAAGGGGCCATTTTAAATGAGGCTGGCTTAAGGCTGCTGTTAGGGCTAGGGTTAGGGTTAAGGGGCAGGGGTTTCGGACCACGGCCGTCTTTTGACCGATTGACTCGAAATTGATCACGCATGTCCTCCTCACCGGTGGAATGAGGCTGGCCAGTTTTGGTTGGATTCTGGTGGAATTTGTATTTTACATGAATATTTTAAAGGAAAAGCGGCCATTTTTCATCAAAACCTCGGCCGATTTTTTCAATAGCTTCCAGGTCTTTGGACCGATTGACTGGAAATTTCCCCCAGACGTGCTCCTGTAGCGGCTGAACGAGACACAGCAGTCCCCGTTGGATTCGGGTGAAATTTGTATTTTTGGTGAATATTTTAGTCAGAGGGACAATCTTTCATGAGGCCTGGCTTAAGGCTGAGGCTAGGGTTAGGGTTAGGGTTAGTGATTGGCTGGACCGATTGACTCGAAATCGATCAGGCATGTCCTCCTCACTGGTGTAAGCAGGGTCGCCAGTTTTGGTTGGATTCCGGTGGAATTTGTATTTTACATGAATATTTTAAAGAAAAGGCCATTTTTCACGAAAAAATACCCCGCCCATTTATTTCAATAGCTTCCAGGTCTTTGGACCGATTGACTCGAAACTTCTCCCAGACGTGCTCCTATACTGGCTGAACGAGACACAGCAGTCCCCGTTGGATTCGGGTGGAATTTGTATTTTTGGTGAATATTTTAGTGAAAGGGGCCATTTTAAATGAGGCTGGCTTAAGGCTGCTGTTAGGGCTAGGGTTAGGGTTAAGGGGCAGGGGTTTCGGACCACGGCCGTCTTTTGACCGATTGACTCGAAATTGATCACGCATGTCCTCCTCACCGGTGGAATGAGGCTGGCCAGTTTTGGTTGGATTCTGGTGGAATTTGTATTTTACATGAATATTTTAAAGGAAAAGCGGCCATTTTTCATCAAAACCTCGGCCGATTTTTTCAATAGCTTCCAGGTCTTTGGACCGATTGACTGGAAATTTCCCCCAGACGTGCTCCTGTAGCGGCTGAACGAGACACAGCAGTCCCCGTTGGATTCGGGTGAAATTTGTATTTTTGGTGAATATTTTAGTCAGAGGGACAATCTTTCATGAGGCCTGGCTTAAGGCTGAGGCTAGGGTTAGGGTTAGGGTTAGGGTTAGTGATTGGCTGGACCGATTGACTCGAAATCGATCAGGCATGTCCTCCTCACTGGTGTAAGCAGGGTCGCCAGTTTTGGTTGGATTCCGGTGGAATTTGTATTTTACATGAATATTTTAAAGAAAAGGCCATTTTTCACGAAAAAATACCCCGCCCATTTATTTCAATAGCTTCCAGGTCTTTGGACCGATTGACTCGAAACTTCTCCCAGACGTGCTCCTATACTGGCTGAACGAGACACAGCAGTCCCCGTTGGATTCGGGTGGAATTTGTATTTTTGGTGAATATTTTAGTGAAAGGGGCCATTTTAAATGAGGCTGGCTTAAGGCTGCTGTTAGGGCTAGGGTTAGGGTTAAGGGGCTGGGGTTTCGGACCACGGCCGTCTTTTGACCGATTGACTCGAAATTGATCACGCATGTCCTCCTCACCGGTGGAATGAGGCTGGCCAGTTTTGGTTGGATTCTGGTGGAATTTGTATTTTACATGAATATTTTAAAGGAAAAGCGGCCATTTTTCATCAAAACCTCGGCCGATTTTTTCAATAGCTTCCAGGTCTTTGTACCGATTGACTGGAAATTTCCCCCAGACGTGCTCCTGTAGCGGCTGAACGAGACACAGCAGTCCCCGTTGGATTCGGGTGAAATTTGTATTTTTGGTGAATATTTTAGTCAGAGGGACAATCTTTCATGAGGCCTGGCTTAAGGCTGAGGCTAGGGTTAGGGTTAGGGTTAGGGTTAGTGATTGGCTGGACCGATTGACTCAAAATCGATCAGGCATGTCCTCCTCACTGGTGTTAGCAGGGTCGCCAGTTTTGGTTGGATTCCGGTGGAATTTGTATTTTACATGAATATTTTAAAGAAAAGGCCATTTTTCACGAAAAAATACCCCGCCCATTTATTTCAATAGCTTCCAGGTCTTTGGACCGATTGACTCGAAACTTCTCCCAGACGTGCTCCTATACTGGCTGAACGAGACACAGCAGTCCCCGTTGGATTCGGGTGGAATTTGTATTTTTGGTGAATATTTTAGTGAAAGGGGCCATTTTAAATGAGGCTGGCTTAAGGCTGCTGTTAGGGCTAGGGTTAGGGTTAAGGGGCTGGGGTTTCGGACCACGGCCGTCTTTTGACCGATTGACTCGAAATTGATCACGCATGTCCTCCTCACCGGTGGAATGAGGCTGGCCAGTTTTGGTTGGATTCTGGTGGAATTTGTATTTTACATGAATATTTTAAAGGAAAAGCGGCCATTTTTCATCAAAACCTCGGCCGATTTTTTCAATAGCTTCCAGGTCTTTGGACCGATTGACTGGAAATTTCCCCCAGACGTGCTCCTGTAGCGGCTGAACGAGACACAGCAGTCCCCGTTGGATTCGGGTGAAATTTGTATTTTTGGTGAATATTTTAGTCAGAGGGACAATCTTTCATGAGGCCTGGCTTAAGGCTGAGGCTAGGGTTAGGGTTAGGGTTAGGGTTAGTGATTGGCTGGACCGATTGACTCGAAATCGATCAGGCATGTCCTCCTCACTGGTGTCAGCAGGGTCGCCAGTTTTGGTTGGATTCCGGTGGAATTTGTATTTTACATGAATATTTTAAAGAAAAGGCCATTTTTCACGAAAAAATACCCCGCCCATTTATTTCAATAGCTTCCAGGTCTTTGGACCGATTGACTCGAAACTTCTCCCAGACGTGCTCCTATACTGGCTGAGCGAGACACAGCAGTCCCCGTTGGATTCGGGTGGAATTTGTATTTTTGGTGAATATTTTAGTGAAAGGGGCCATTTTAAATGAGGCTGGCTTAAGGCTGCTGTTAGGGCTAGGGTTAGGGTTAAGGGGCAGGGGTTTCGGACCACGGCCGTCTTTTGACCGATTGACTCGAAATTGATCACGCATGTCCTCCTCACCGGTGGAATGAGGCTGGCCAGTTTTGGTTGGATTCTGGTGGAATTTGTATTTTACATGAATATTTTAAAGGAAAAGCGGCCATTTTTCATCAAAACCTCGGCCGATTTTTTCAATAGCTTCCAGGTCTTTGGACCGATTGACTGGAAATTTCCCCCAGACGTGCTCCTGTAGCGGCTGAACGAGACACAGCAGTCCCCGTTGGATTCGGGTGAAATTTGTATTTTTGGTGAATATTTTAGTCAGAGGGACAATCTTTCATGAGGCCTGGCTTAAGGCTGAGGCTAGGGTTAGGGTTAGGGTTAGGGTTAGTGATTGGCTGGACCGATTGACTCGAAATCGATCAGGCATGTCCTCCTCACTGGTGTAAGCAGGGTCGCCAGTTTTGGTTGGATTCCGGTGGAATTTGTATTTTACATGAATATTTTAAAGAAAAGGCCATTTTTCACGAAAAAATACCCCGCCCATTTATTTCAATAGCTTCCAGGTCTTTGGACCGATTGACTCGAAACTTCTCCCAGACGTGCTCCTATACTGGCTGAACGAGACACAGCAGTCCCCGTTGGATTCGGGTGGAATTTGTATTTTTGGTGAATATTTTAGTGAAAGGGGCCATTTTAAATGAGGCTGGCTTAAGGCTGCTGTTAGGGCTAGGGTTAGGGTTAAGGGGCAGGGGTTTCGGACCACGGCCGTCTTTTGACCGATTGACTCGAAATTGATCACGCATGTCCTCCTCACCGGTGGAATGAGGCTGGCCAGTTTTGGTTGGATTCTGGTGGAATTTGTATTTTACATGAATATTTTAAAGGAAAAGCGGCCATTTTTCATCAAAACCTCGGCCGATTTTTTCAATAGCTTCCAGGTCTTTGGACCGATTGACTGGAAATTTCCCCCAGACGTGCTCCTGTAGCGGCTGAACGAGACACAGCAGTCCCCGTTGGATTCGGGTGAAATTTGTATTTTTGGTGAATATTTTAGTCAGAGGGACAATCTTTCATGAGGCCTGGCTTAAGGCTGAGGCTAGGGTTAGGGTTAGGGTTAGGGTTAGTGATTGGCTGGACCGATTGACTCGAAATCGATCAGGCATGTCCTCCTCACTGGTGTAAGCAGGGTCGCCAGTTTTGGTTGGATTCCGGTGGAATTTGTATTTTACATGAATATTTTAAAGAAAAGGCCATTTTTCACGAAAAAATACCCCGCCCATTTATTTCAATAGCTTCCAGGTCTTTGGACCGATTGACTCGAAACTTCTCCCAGACGTGCTCCTATACTGGCTGAGCGAGACACAGCAGTCCCCGTTGGATTCGGGTGGAATTTGTATTTTTGGTGAATATTTTAGTGAAAGGGGCCATTTTAAATGAGGCTGGCTTAAGGCTGCTGTTAGGGCTAGGGTTAGGGTTAAGGGGCAGGGGTTTCGGACCACGGCCGTCTTTTGACCGATTGACTCGAAATTGATCACGCATGTCCTCCTCACCGGTGGAATGAGGCTGGCCAGTTTTGGTTGGATTCTGGTGGAATTTGTATTTTACATGAATATTTTAAAGGAAAAGCGGCCATTTTTCATCAAAACCTCGGCCGATTTTTTCAATAGCTTCCAGGTCTTTGTACCGATTGACTGGAAATTTCCCCCAGACGTGCTCCTGTAGCGGCTGAACGAGACACAGCAGTCCCCGTTGGATTCGGGTGAAATTTGTATTTTTGGTGAATATTTTAGTCAGAGGGACAATCTTTCATGAGGCCTGGCTTAAGGCTGAGGCTAGGGTTAGGGTTAGGGTTAGGGTTAGTGATTGGCTGGACCGATTGACTCGAAATCGATCAGGCATGTCCTCCTCACTGGTGTAAGCAGGGTCGCCAGTTTTGGTTGGATTCCGGTGGAATTTGTATTTTACATGAATATTTTAAAGAAAAGGCCATTTTTCACGAAAAAATACCCCGCCCATTTATTTCAATAGCTTCCAGGTCTTTGGACCGATTGACTCGAAACTTCTCCCAGACGTGCTCCTATACTGGCTGAACGAGACACAGCAGTCCCCGTTGGATTCGGGTGGAATTTGTATTTTTGGTGAATATTTTAGTGAAAGGGGCCATTTTAAATGAGGCTGGCTTAAGGCTGCTGTTAGGGCTAGGGTTAGGGTTAAGGGGCTGGGGTTTCGGACCACGGCCGTCTTTTGACCGATTGACTCGAAATTGATCACGCATGTCCTCCTCACCGGTGGAATGAGGCTGGCCAGTTTTGGTTGGATTCTGGTGGAATTTGTATTTTACATGAATATTTTAAAGGAAAAGCGGCCATTTTTCATCAAAACCTCGGCCGATTTTTTCAATAGCTTCCAGGTCTTTGGACCGATTGACTGGAAATTTCCCCCAGACGTGCTCCTGTAGCGGCTGAACGAGACACAGCAGTCCCCGTTGGATTCGGGTGAAATTTGTATTTTTGGTGAATATTTTAGTCAGAGGGACAATCTTTCATGAGGCCTGGCTTAAGGCTGAGGCTAGGGTTAGGGTTAGGGTTAGGGTTAGTGATTGGCTGGACCGATTGACTCGAAATCGATCAGGCATGTCCTCCTCACTGGTGTAAGCAGGGTCGCCAGTTTTGGTTGGATTCCGGTGGAATTTGTATTTTACATGAATATTTTAAAGAAAAGGCCATTTTTCACGAAAAAATACCCCGCCCATTTATTTCAATAGCTTCCAGGTCTTTGGACCGATTGACTCCAAACTTCTCCCAGACGTGCTCCTATACTGGCTGAACGAGACACAGCAGTCCCCGTTGGATTCGGGTGGAATTTGTATTTTTGGTGAATATTTTAGTGAAAGGGGCCATTTTAAATGAGGCTGGCTTAAGGCTGCTGTTAGGGCTAGGGTTAGGGTTAAGGGGCTGGGGTTTCGGACCACGGCCGTCTTTTGACCGATTGACTCGAAATTGATCACGCATGTCCTCCTCACCGGTGGAATGAGGCTGGCCAGTTTTGGTTGGATTCTGGTGGAATTTGTATTTTACATGAATATTTTAAAGGAAAAGCGGCCATTTTTCATCAAAACCTCGGCCGATTTTTTCAATAGCTTCCAGGTCTTTGTACCGATTGACTGGAAATTTCCCCCAGACGTGCTCCTGTAGCGGCTGAACGAGACACAGCAGTCCCCGTTGGATTCGGGTGAAATTTGTATTTTTGGTGAATATTTTAGTCAGAGGGACAATCTTTCATGAGGCCTGGCTTAAGGCTGAGGCTAGGGTTAGGGTTAGGGTTAGGGTTAGTGATTGGCTGGACCGATTGACTCGAAATCGATCAGGCATGTCCTCCTCACTGGTGTAAGCAGGGTCGCCAGTTTTGGTTGGATTCCGGTGGAATTTGTATTTTACATGAATATTTTAAAGAAAAGGCCATTTTTCACGAAAAAATACCCCGCCCATTTATTTCAATAGCTTCCAGGTCTTTGGACCGATTGACTCGAAACTTCTCCCAGACGTGCTCCTATACTGGCTGAACGAGACACAGCAGTCCCCGTTGGATTCGGGTGGAATTTGTATTTTTGGTGAATATTTTAGTGAAAGGGGCCATTTTAAATGAGGCTGGCTTAAGGCTGCTGTTAGGGCTAGGGTTAGGGTTAAGGGGCTGGGGTTTCGGACCACGGCCGTCTTTTGACCGATTGACTCGAAATTGATCACGCATGTCCTCCTCACCGGTGGAATGAGGCTGGCCAGTTTTGGTTGGATTCTGGTGGAATTTGTATTTTACATGAATATTTTAAAGGAAAAGCGGCCATTTTTCATCAAAACCTCGGCCGATTTTTTCAATAGCTTCCAGGTCTTTGGACCGATTGACTGGAAATTTCCCCCAGACGTGCTCCTGTAGCGGCTGAACGAGACACAGCAGTCCCCGTTGGATTCGGGTGAAATTTGTATTTTTGGTGAATATTTTAGTCAGAGGGACAATCTTTCATGAGGCCTGGCTTAAGGCTGAGGCTAGGGTTAGGGTTAGGGTTAGGGTTAGTGATTGGCTGGACCGATTGACTCGAAATCGATCAGGCATGTCCTCCTCACTGGTGTAAGCAGGGTCGCCAGTTTTGGTTGGATTCCGGTGGAATTTGTATTTTACATGAATATTTTAAAGAAAAGGCCATTTTTCACGAAAAAATACCCCGCCCATTTATTTCAATAGCTTCCAGGTCTTTGGACCGATTGACTCGAAACTTCTCCCAGACGTGCTCCTATACTGGCTGAACGAGACACAGCAGTCCCCGTTGGATTCGGGTGGAATTTGTATTTTTGGTGAATATTTTAGTGAAAGGGGCCATTTTAAATGAGGCTGGCTTAAGGCTGCTGTTAGGGCTAGGGTTAGGGTTAAGGGGCTGGGGTTTCGGACCACGGCCGTCTTTTGACCGATTGACTCGAAATTGATCACGCATGTCCTCCTCACCGGTGGAATGAGGCTGGCCAGTTTTGGTTGGATTCTGGTGGAATTTGTATTTTACATGAATATTTTAAAGGAAAAGCGGCCATTTTTCATCAAAACCTCGGCCGATTTTTTCAATAGCTTCCAGGTCTTTGGACCGATTGACTGGAAATTTCCCCCAGACGTGCTCCTGTAGCGGCTGAACGAGACACAGCAGTCCCCGTTGGATTCGGGTGAAATTTGTATTTTTGGTGAATATTTTAGTCAGAGGGACAATCTTTCATGAGGCCTGGCTTAAGGCTGAGGCTAGGGTTAGGGTTAGGGTTAGGGTTAGTGATTGGCTGGACCGATTGACTCGAAATCGATCAGGCATGTCCTCCTCACTGGTGTAAGCAGGGTCGCCAGTTTTGGTTGGATTCCGGTGGAATTTGTATTTTACATGAATATTTTAAAGAAAAGGCCATTTTTCACGAAAAAATACCCCGCCCATTTATTTCAATAGCTTCCAGGTCTTTGGACCGATTGACTCGAAACTTCTCCCAGACGTGCTCCTATACTGGCTGAACGAGACACAGCAGTCCCCGTTGGATTCGGGTGGAATTTGTATTTTTGGTGAATATTTTAGTGAAAGGGGCCATTTTAAATGAGGCTGGCTTAAGGCTGCTGTTAGGGCTAGGGTTAGGGTTAAGGGGCTGGGGTTTCGGACCACGGCCGTCTTTTGACCGATTGACTCGAAATTGATCACGCATGTCCTCCTCACCGGTGGAATGAGGCTGGCCAGTTTTGGTTGGATTCTGGTGGAATTTGTATTTTACATGAATATTTTAAAGGAAAAGCGGCCATTTTTCATCAAAACCTCGGCCGATTTTTTCAATAGCTTCCAGGTCTTTGGACCGATTGACTGGAAATTTCCCCCAGACGTGCTCCTGTAGCGGCTGAACGAGACACAGCAGTCCCCGTTGGATTCGGGTGAAATTTGTATTTTTGGTGAATATTTTAGTCAGAGGGACAATCTTTCATGAGGCCTGGCTTAAGGCTGAGGCTAGGGTTAGGGTTAGGGTTAGGGTTAGTGATTGGCTGGACCGATTGACTCGAAATCGATCAGGCATGTCCTCCTCACTGGTGTAAGCAGGGTCGCCAGTTTTGGTTGGATTCCGGTGGAATTTGTATTTTACATGAATATTTTAAAGAAAAGGCCATTTTTCACGAAAAAATACCCCGCCCATTTATTTCAATAGCTTCCAGGTCTTTGGACCGATTGACTCGAAACTTCTCCCAGACGTGCTCCTATACTGGCTGAACGAGACACAGCAGTCCCCGTTGGATTCGGGTGGAATTTGTATTTTTGGTGAATATTTTAGTGAAAGGGGCCATTTTAAATGAGGCTGGCTTAAGGCTGCTGTTAGGGCTAGGGTTAGGGTTAAGGGGCTGGGGTTTCGGACCACGGCCGTCTTTTGACCGATTGACTCGAAATTGATCACGCATGTCCTCCTCACCGGTGGAATGAGGCTGGCCAGTTTTGGTTGGATTCTGGTGGAATTTGTATTTTACATGAATATTTTAAAGGAAAAGCGGCCATTTTTCATCAAAACCTCGGCCGATTTTTTCAATAGCTTCCAGGTCTTTGGACCGATTGACTGGAAATTTCCCCCAGACGTGCTCCTGTAGCGGCTGAACGAGACACAGCAGTCCCCGTTGGATTCGGGTGAAATTTGTATTTTTGGTGAATATTTTAGTCAGAGGGACAATCTTTCATGAGGCCTGGCTTAAGGCTGAGGCTAGGGTTAGGGTTAGGGTTAGGGTTAGTGATTGGCTGGACCGATTGACTCGAAATCGATCAGGCATGTCCTCCTCACTGGTGTAAGCAGGGTCGCCAGTTTTGGTTGGATTCCGGTGGAATTTGTATTTTACATGAATATTTTAAAGAAAAGGCCATTTTTCACGAAAAAATACCCCGCCCATTTATTTCAATAGCTTCCAGGTCTTTGGACCGATTGACTCGAAACTTCTCCCAGACGTGCTCCTATACTGGCTGAACGAGACACAGCAGTCCCCGTTGGATTCGGGTGGAATTTGTATTTTTGGTGAATATTTTAGTGAAAGGGGCCATTTTAAATGAGGCTGGCTTAAGGCTGCTGTTAGGGCTAGGGTTAGGGTTAAGGGGCTGGGGTTTCGGACCACGGCCGTCTTTTGACCGATTGACTCGAAATTGATCACGCATGTCCTCCTCACCGGTGGAATGAGGCTGGCCAGTTTTGGTTGGATTCTGGTGGAATTTGTATTTTACATGAATATTTTAAAGGAAAAGCGGCCATTTTTCATCAAAACCTCGGCCGATTTTTTCAATAGCTTCCAGGTCTTTGGACCGATTGACTGGAAATTTCCCCCAGACGTGCTCCTGTAGCGGCTGAACGAGACACAGCAGTCCCCGTTGGATTCGGGTGAAATTTGTATTTTTGGTGAATATTTTAGTCAGAGGGACAATCTTTCATGAGGCCTGGCTTAAGGCTGAGGCTAGGGTTAGGGTTAGGGTTAGGGTTAGTGATTGGCTGGACCGATTGACTCGAAATCGATCAGGCATGTCCTCCTCACTGGTGTAAGCAGGGTCGCCAGTTTTGGTTGGATTCCGGTGGAATTTGTATTTTACATGAATATTTTAAAGAAAAGGCCATTTTTCACGAAAAAATACCCCGCCCATTTATTTCAATAGCTTCCAGGTCTTTGGACCGATTGACTCGAAACTTCTCCCAGACGTGCTCCTATACTGGCTGAACGAGACACAGCAGTCCCCGTTGGATTCGGGTGGAATTTGTATTTTTGGTGAATATTTTAGTGAAAGGGGCCATTTTAAATGAGGCTGGCTTAAGGCTGCTGTTAGGGCTAGGGTTAGGGTTAAGGGGCTGGGGTTTCGGACCACGGCCGTCTTTTGACCGATTGACTCGAAATTGATCACGCATGTCCTCCTCACCGGTGGAATGAGGCTGGCCAGTTTTGGTTGGATTCTGGTGGAATTTGTATTTTACATGAATATTTTAAAGGAAAAGCGGCCATTTTTCATCAAAACCTCGGCCGATTTTTTCAATAGCTTCCAGGTCTTTGGACCGATTGACTGGAAATTTCCCCCAGACGTGCTCCTGTAGCGGCTGAACGAGACACAGCAGTCCCCGTTGGATTCGGGTGAAATTTGTATTTTTGGTGAATATTTTAGTCAGAGGGACAATCTTTCATGAGGCCTGGCTTAAGGCTGAGGCTAGGGTTAGGGTTAGGGTTAGGGTTAGTGATTGGCTGGACCGATTGACTCGAAATCGATCAGGCATGTCCTCCTCACTGGTGTAAGCAGGGTCGCCAGTTTTGGTTGGATTCCGGTGGAATTTGTATTTTACATGAATATTTTAAAGAAAAGGCCATTTTTCACGAAAAAATACCCCGCCCATTTATTTCAATAGCTTCCAGGTCTTTGGACCGATTGACTCGAAACTTCTCCCAGACGTGCTCCTATACTGGCTGAACGAGACACAGCAGTCCCCGTTGGATTCGGGTGGAATTTGTATTTTTGGTGAATATTTTAGTGAAAGGGGCCATTTTAAATGAGGCTGGCTTAAGGCTGCTGTTAGGGCTAGGGTTAGGGTTAAGGGGCTGGGGTTTCGGACCACGGCCGTCTTTTGACCGATTGACTCGAAATTGATCACGCATGTCCTCCTCACCGGTGGAATGAGGCTGGCCAGTTTTGGTTGGATTCTGGTGGAATTTGTATTTTACATGAATATTTTAAAGGAAAAGCGGCCATTTTTCATCAAAACCTCGGCCGATTTTTTCAATAGCTTCCAGGTCTTTGGACCGATTGACTGGAAATTTCCCCCAGACGTGCTCCTGTAGCGGCTGAACGAGACACAGCAGTCCCCGTTGGATTCGGGTGAAATTTGTATTTTTGGTGAATATTTTAGTCAGAGGGACAATCTTTCATGAGGCCTGGCTTAAGGCTGAGGCTAGGGTTAGGGTTAGGGTTAGGGTTAGTGATTGGCTGGACCGATTGACTCGAAATCGATCAGGCATGTCCTCCTCACTGGTGTAAGCAGGGTCGCCAGTTTTGGTTGGATTCCGGTGGAATTTGTATTTTACATGAATATTTTAAAGAAAAGGCCATTTTTCACGAAAAAATACCCCGCCCATTTATTTCAATAGCTTCCAGGTCTTTGGACCGATTGACTCCAAACTTCTCCCAGACGTGCTCCTATACTGGCTGAACGAGACACAGCAGTCCCCGTTGGATTCGGGTGGAATTTGTATTTTTGGTGAATATTTTAGTGAAAGGGGCCATTTTAAATGAGGCTGGCTTAAGGCTGCTGTTAGGGCTAGGGTTAGGGTTAAGGGGCTGGGGTTTCGGACCACGGCCGTCTTTTGACCGATTGACTCGAAATTGATCACGCATGTCCTCCTCACCGGTGGAATGAGGCTGGCCAGTTTTGGTTGGATTCTGGTGGAATTTGTATTTTACATGAATATTTTAAAGGAAAAGCGGCCATTTTTCATCAAAACCTCGGCCGATTTTTTCAATAGCTTCCAGGTCTTTGTACCGATTGACTGGAAATTTCCCCCAGACGTGCTCCTGTAGCGGCTGAACGAGACACAGCAGTCCCCGTTGGATTCGGGTGAAATTTGTATTTTTGGTGAATATTTTAGTCAGAGGGACAATCTTTCATGAGGCCTGGCTTAAGGCTGAGGCTAGGGTTAGGGTTAGGGTTAGGGTTAGTGATTGGCTGGACCGATTGACTCGAAATCGATCAGGCATGTCCTCCTCACTGGTGTAAGCAGGGTCGCCAGTTTTGGTTGGATTCCGGTGGAATTTGTATTTTACATGAATATTTTAAAGAAAAGGCCATTTTTCACGAAAAAATACCCCGCCCATTTATTTCAATAGCTTCCAGGTCTTTGGACCGATTGACTCGAAACTTCTCCCAGACGTGCTCCTATACTGGCTGAACGAGACACAGCAGTCCCCGTTGGATTCGGGTGGAATTTGTATTTTTGGTGAATATTTTAGTGAAAGGGGCCATTTTAAATGAGGCTGGCTTAAGGCTGCTGTTAGGGCTAGGGTTAGGGTTAAGGGGCTGGGGTTTCGGACCACGGCCGTCTTTTGACCGATTGACTCGAAATTGATCACGCATGTCCTCCTCACCGGTGGAATGAGGCTGGCCAGTTTTGGTTGGATTCTGGTGGAATTTGTATTTTACATGAATATTTTAAAGGAAAAGCGGCCATTTTTCATCAAAACCTCGGCCGATTTTTTCAATAGCTTCCAGGTCTTTGGACCGATTGACTGGAAATTTCCCCCAGACGTGCTCCTGTAGCGGCTGAACGAGACACAGCAGTCCCCGTTGGATTCGGGTGAAATTTGTATTTTTGGTGAATATTTTAGTCAGAGGGACAATCTTTCATGAGGCCTGGCTTAAGGCTGAGGCTAGGGTTAGGGTTAGGGTTAGGGTTAGTGATTGGCTGGACCGATTGACTCGAAATCGATCAGGCATGTCCTCCTCACTGGTGTAAGCAGGGTCGCCAGTTTTGGTTGGATTCCGGTGGAATTTGTATTTTACATGAATATTTTAAAGAAAAGGCCATTTTTCACGAAAAAATACCCCGCCCATTTATTTCAATAGCTTCCAGGTCTTTGGACCGATTGACTCGAAACTTCTCCCAGACGTGCTCCTATACTGGCTGAACGAGACACAGCAGTCCCCGTTGGATTCGGGTGGAATTTGTATTTTTGGTGAATATTTTAGTGAAAGGGGCCATTTTAAATGAGGCTGGCTTAAGGCTGCTGTTAGGGCTAGGGTTAGGGTTAAGGGGCTGGGGTTTCGGACCACGGCCGTCTTTTGACCGATTGACTCGAAATTGATCACGCATGTCCTCCTCACCGGTGGAATGAGGCTGGCCAGTTTTGGTTGGATTCTGGTGGAATTTGTATTTTACATGAATATTTTAAAGGAAAAGCGGCCATTTTTCATCAAAACCTCGGCCGATTTTTTCAATAGCTTCCAGGTCTTTGGACCGATTGACTGGAAATTTCCCCCAGACGTGCTCCTGTAGCGGCTGAACGAGACACAGCAGTCCCCGTTGGATTCGGGTGAAATTTGTATTTTTGGTGAATATTTTAGTCAGAGGGACAATCTTTCATGAGGCCTGGCTTAAGGCTGAGGCTAGGGTTAGGGTTAGGGTTAGGGTTAGTGATTGGCTGGACCGATTGACTCGAAATCGATCAGGCATGTCCTCCTCACTGGTGTAAGCAGGGTCGCCAGTTTTGGTTGGATTCCGGTGGAATTTGTATTTTACATGAATATTTTAAAGAAAAGGCCATTTTTCACAAAAAAATACCCCGCCCATTTATTTCAATAGCTTCCAGGTCTTTGGACCGATTGACTCGAAACTTCTCCCAGACGTGCTCCTATACTGGCTGAACGAGACACAGCAGTCCCCGTTGGATTCGGGTGGAATTTGTATTTTTGGTGAATATTTTAGTGAAAGGGGCCATTTTAAATGAGGCTGGCTTAAGGCTGCTGTTAGGGCTAGGGTTAGGGTTAAGGGGCTGGGGTTTCGGACCACGGCCGTCTTTTGACCGATTGACTCGAAATTGATCACGCATGTCCTCCTCACCGGTGGAATGAGGCTGGCCAGTTTTGGTTGGATTCTGGTGGAATTTGTATTTTACATGAATATTTTAAAGGAAAAGCGGCCATTTTTCATCAAAACCTCGGCCGATTTTTTCAATAGCTTCCAGGTCTTTGGACCGATTGACTGGAAATTTCCCCCAGACGTGCTCCTGTAGCGGCTGAACGAGACACAGCAGTCCCCGTTGGATTCGGGTGAAATTTGTATTTTTGGTGAATATTTTAGTCAGAGGGACAATCTTTCATGAGGCCTGGCTTAAGGCTGAGGCTAGGGTTAGGGTTAGGGTTAGGGTTAGTGATTGGCTGGACCGATTGACTCGAAATCGATCAGGCATGTCCTCCTCACTGGTGTAAGCAGGGTCGCCAGTTTTGGTTGGATTCCGGTGGAATTTGTATTTTACATGAATATTTTAAAGAAAAGGCCATTTTTCACGAAAAAATACCCCGCCCATTTATTTCAATAGCTTCCAGGTCTTTGGACCGATTGACTCGAAACTTCTCCCAGACGTGCTCCTATACTGGCTGAACGAGACACAGCAGTCCCCGTTGGATTCGGGTGGAATTTGTATTTTTGGTGAATATTTTAGTGAAAGGGGCCATTTTAAATGAGGCTGGCTTAAGGCTGCTGTTAGGGCTAGGGTTAGGGTTAAGGGGCTGGGGTTTCGGACCACGGCCGTCTTTTGACCGATTGACTCGAAATTGATCACGCATGTCCTCCTCACCGGTGGAATGAGGCTGGCCAGTTTTGGTTGGATTCTGGTGGAATTTGTATTTTACATGAATATTTTAAAGGAAAAGCGGCCATTTTTCATCAAAACCTCGGCCGATTTTTTCAATAGCTTCCAGGTCTTTGGACCGATTGACTGGAAATTTCCCCCAGACGTGCTCCTGTAGCGGCTGAACGAGACACAGCAGTCCCCGTTGGATTCGGGTGAAATTTGTATTTTTGGTGAATATTTTAGTCAGAGGGACAATCTTTCATGAGGCCTGGCTTAAGGCTGAGGCTAGGGTTAGGGTTAGGGTTAGGGTTAGTGATTGGCTGGACCGATTGACTCGAAATCGATCAGGCATGTCCTCCTCACTGGTGTAAGCAGGGTCGCCAGTTTTGGTTGGATTCCGGTGGAATTTGTATTTTACATGAATATTTTAAAGAAAAGGCCATTTTTCACGAAAAAATACCCCGCCCATTTATTTCAATAGCTTCCAGGTCTTTGGACCGATTGACTCGAAACTTCTCCCAGACGTGCTCCTATACTGGCTGAACGAGACACAGCAGTCCCCGTTGGATTCGGGTGGAATTTGTATTTTTGGTGAATATTTTAGTGAAAGGGGCCATTTTAAATGAGGCTGGCTTAAGGCTGCTGTTAGGGCTAGGGTTAGGGTTAAGGGGCTGGGGTTTCGGACCACGGCCGTCTTTTGACCGATTGACTCGAAATTGATCACGCATGTCCTCCTCACCGGTGGAATGAGGCTGGCCAGTTTTGGTTGGATTCTGGTGGAATTTGTATTTTACATGAATATTTTAAAGGAAAAGCGGCCATTTTTCATCAAAACCTCGGCCGATTTTTTCAATAGCTTCCAGGTCTTTGGACCGATTGACTGGAAATTTCCCCCAGACGTGCTCCTGTAGCGGCTGAACGAGACACAGCAGTCCCCGTTGGATTCGGGTGAAATTTGTATTTTTGGTGAATATTTTAGTCAGAGGGACAATCTTTCATGAGGCCTGGCTTAAGGCTGAGGCTAGGGTTAGGGTTAGGGTTAGGGTTAGTGATTGGCTGGACCGATTGACTCGAAATCGATCAGGCATGTCCTCCTCACTGGTGTAAGCAGGGTCGCCAGTTTTGGTTGGATTCCGGTGGAATTTGTATTTTACATGAATATTTTAAAGAAAAGGCCATTTTTCACGAAAAAATACCCCGCCC
>NW_028175025.1:0-35062 GCF_965226575.1 Pagrus pagrus
TATCTTAGTGAAGCCTTCAGCATCTTTGGTGCAACACCCCTGCAGCAAGTTATGGATTTCAGCTGGCTATCAAATAAATGTATGCAAACTTTGGTTTTGTATGAAGACATGCTGTTGAAATAAAAGGAAAGTTACCACAGCGAACAAAGTACAGAATCTGCCTATTGGTTGTTTTGCAAAAGGACAAAATGAAAATCTCATTGAACAATGATTATCTACAATTTTTTAATACTCGCTGACTCTCTTTCATGAATCATAATTACACCTCTTTTAATCAAAACCTCATATTTTCTTATTACTCTACACACTTCAGTAATCACGTTCAAGAGCGTCAAAAACTGAATTGCTTTTTCTTCGAGAGACTCATGTGGACAATCAACGAGATCTGGCGAGCACTGGCTTCCTCATGCTTGACCAGGGGGACATGCTCATACATGCAAACAGTGGGATTATGAAATTGGAGATGGTCCGTCTTTGGAGAGGATGTTAAGAGGGATACTCGTGCACAAACAACCACGTACGTCACTGTGTGCAAATGTTTGTGAGTCGGAGTCAAGATCAGCTTTGAGACAACTCGCTCCCCTGGCTGCAACACCTAAAAATGTGTCACCATTGTACGAAGTCTGACTGATAACTAGGCCATTTAATGTGTGTTTTTATTTATGAGGCTGAGAAAAGAGGCCCAGGTTTTACTTTAAACTCAGCGAAAGCATTAGCATGTCTTTGAATCCAACAACTAGCTTAAAGATGAAGCAGCAAACCAGCACAATGAGCTTCAGAGGAGAGTAATTAAAGCTTAACCAAGGTGGCGAGTGCAATTAAAAACAACCTGGCTCAGTCGCATCCCTGGGTGGTTTCTGTCATGAAAAACAAACAACAAAAAACCTCCCTCCAGCCTCCCAGCTACTATCAAGTTCCTGAACAAAGCGCTGCAGAGGCTGCTTCACTTTCTCTGCAGGTTTCCTCGCTATAAGGTCAGCTGTGTTCGCTGACAGCCTGTGCTCAGACTATGGCTCAGCTTCTTATCCTTTGGCCTGACTCTGTCCTCTGCTTCCTCATCATGCCACCAATCAATGACAGGTCTGATACTCTGCACACACTCACACACTCATTATGGCTGCAGCGTGCCATGAGAATAGAAATGTTTCTCCCTTGTTACAAAACACTACTGGCAACATTTGAAATATCCGTGAAAGGATTACAAGTGAGAAGTGACGTTGCAGCAGTGATACTGATCTACTGGGGACATGTCAGCTCTTGCGTGCAGCAGAAGAGATAGAAAGGGACTGATAAACTAAACTTAACGTGAATAAAATGTAAACTTCTGACTGAACTTAGCACTCAGCGGTGCTCCAGGCAGCAGTCAGCATTACTGAACCTAAACACCCGGCAGTGGAGGTCAGCTCCGTGGATCGCTGCTGCAGTCAGGTTGACAAACAGGAGTGAGAATAAACCCACTTTTTAAATCCAAAAATTCATGTAATACAAATGTAGTTCAAGATTTCAACGGTAGTAAAACATGAAGACCAAAAAGAGCAAAGCCTAAAACAGAAAAGAGTGAACAGACTCCATTAAAGAGCACATACACTGAGAGAGACAAAGAAAATAAATAAATGGGAACAGCAATAGCTAAGACTTAAGTATCTGACTTGATTAGAACACTTACAATAAAGATGTCTTGGGTTTTAATCAATAAAAGTGTGTTATATATTTGATGTCTAAACTATTCTAAATAAATCTGGGAGGAAATCCAATACAGGCTTTGCAGAGATAAACTTAAGTTGAGTCAGAGACGGTGTGTATATTTTAGTTTCCACTCTCAGTGACACATGTGGAACTTATTATACACTAATATGAATCAATACTTAATTGAATTCCCGGTTACTTTTTGCGAGAGGTGTTGGATGAAACGATTACCGTCTTGACAGCGTCTGAACATCACTCAGCCAAGAAGACCAGCGGAGATCAATACTGTGAAGCTAATGTCTCATGACCCACAGTAAATAAGACACTCACCACACTTATTAAGCTTTTATAAAGCTCGCACTATGTGACCACATGCCATTGTATTGAACTGAGCTCAGTTGCTAACCATTTCAAGCGACACATATTAAATTTTCTATTGAATAGGCTCCCAGAGTGTTCAGTTTTTTATGTTGTCGTGAGGCAGCATTTATAATCTGTTGGACAGCTTAATGAAGAGCAGAATCAACAGGGAATAAACCAACCGACTCAATGTAAAGATACAAAGATGTGGATAAAAGGAATAGTTTACCCTAAAATTAAAAGCAATTCGTTTCAGTCATCACCCCAAGTCAATGGACAATCCAACACATCCTCATACCAAAATGACTGAATAGGTCGATCAACAGCGTCTAAAACGACACATATCACCGTTCCCAAAACAACATGACCTGCAGCATTACCTAAGTTACCGCTAAACGTTACGCTAAAAGAAATCAACATTGACTTCTGGTTAAACACTCAACACAAACAGCGGTCTCCTGTGCTTGATCAACCTGACTGTCCATCTCCCTACACAGACTTTTCGCTCTTTATACTACTTCTCCAAACATCCTCCTTTACAGCTGTAATAATTAATACAGCCGCTAGAGGTCGACGCCCAACAACCAAAGTAAATATGAGTCATAATAAGCTGCTTTCATTTTTGACCTATCTGGTCGTTTTTCTGATGAGGACGGGCTTGGAAAGTTAGGTGAAGTTTTACAGTCCACAAACCATTTCTGAAGCTTTACAGCATAACAGCGTTGCAGCATTCTTGTTAACAACCAAACTAGTTGGGGGCTTCTAAAATGTAAAAAACAACTTAAAAACCCCTGAAACAAACAGTAAATGGATCCATACAGCTCGGCCGGTGTAATTTAAGGCGCTATGTATACGAATTTTGGTTGAAAATATTACAAACTTGCAAGCAACACAACTGATATGTGTACATTTCATCATGAAAAAATAATTAGAAGTGTGAACAAGACATTTCCTTCCAAAAACACGCGCTCAACATCCTGAAAAGTGAGGATATAGATTTGTGTTGATGTGGAGTGAAAGACAGGTGTGATCCCTAATGCATAACAGGTTTAATATAAAACCTGTTTGATTGCTCCGCAGCACAGTTTTACAGCATGTCACATGTTGGAGGTGAAGTGACGACGACCGGGTTTCAATTCATGTCATCACAGAATAATCACACTGAATATCATATCGCACGGAGACAAGAGAAAAGACTTGCAACATCCCTGTTTCCCTGTGTTGTTTTCTACAGTTTCCAGCCCCACCCAGGTCCAGAGCAGTGAGACCACAACAGCTTTTGATATGGAAATCGAACTGCTAATTTGGTCGTTCATTTAACTCCTGAGAGATTATACCCGCTACATGACTATTCAGTGGTCACGTCAGACAGATGAAATATTTAGTAAACATTGACATTTCTGTCAAGAAACTCTTTCATCTCCTTTGAAACGCCGGAGGCAGCGCTGACAGGATACTCTTTTCTTATTACTGAGTATTTGTGTAAACTATATTTGGATGTGGATGACGCATGATGAGTTTGGACTTGTCTTGCACTTGTGGATGAGAGGGAAAAAAAAGAGTATGTGAAATCAGACGGAGGCCTGCTATAAAGAGAAATAACTCACCTGTGACCCTGTGCCTACAATGATTACTCATGTGGAAACCCTTAACATGCTCTTTATTTGTATTTTATTGTGACACTAATAGCAGCAATTACATTTATATTACGGCTGTTAGCCTCACAGTGTTTGCCTAATTTAGGTCAACACAAAATTAAACAAACATGAGAACACTTTCAAATTTCCTCTTTGTAATGAATGAACACTATGCATCATGTGCGGCTTGTTTCTTTGAGGATATGTTTGCCTATTTGATCACTTGGATGAGCACACAGCGCTATCAGTGGTGGAAAGTAAGTACATTTACTCATGTGCCTTTAAGCTGCTCCGATCAATATTGTCTTGTTAACGGTGGATGATAGACTCATGTGAATATGGGCATTTATTGTGACTGTTCCCCTCCAGTACAGAGCTTTGTCTTGGTCTGTCTCGTTATTCCCATCAACATTATTTTCAGCAACAACAAAAGAACAAACTCAAAGTTATTAACCAGCTGGTGAACATAATCCAGCATTAAACTGCTTAAGAGCGAGATCATTCCCTCAGGAGATAGACAAAAATAAAACTAAGAGGAGCAACTCAATCGCCCGAATGAGTGTTGGCAAAGTACGCTACGGCAAAATACATTTTTCTCTTATCACAACGCTGTACTTATGCTCTGGTTAGGTTAAGGCACAAAAACCACTTGGTTAGGGTTAGGCAAAGACCATGTTTTAACTTAAGATACCTATGTTGGTCACCACAAACATGGCTGGAGATCTGAGGTCTCATTAGAAACCCCCGGTTTTATTGCCACAAACAAACACAAACAAGGCTGTAAATGTTTTTCCAAAGGCAATTATTTGTTTGTGGTAAAATACATTAAAATTATTAAAAGACATGTGACGTGACAGCATTACATCCTATCCAGCTGTTACATCATTTTTTCATAGATTTAACCACCCAGGAGTACATACATATTCAAATGTGCTATTTACCCGATCATATCACATAATAAACCAACATAACACTCATCTAAAGGGCCTTTCTGCATACAAAGTATTTCAAACTGCTGATGCTGCAGCATTTTGCTGATTTTACTTTATGTTTATCACTAAAAAAACATGTTAAATGCAGAATTTAACTTACAGTTGAATATATTTACATGTAGTTTTGCTACTACTTAAGTAAGGGCTCTGAATATCTCCATTCACTTCATTAAAAATATGATGCTGAAATTGAAATATGATCAATTTCGGAGAATATGTTTCACTCACATGGCTGATTGAGTCTGAAAATAATCGATACCTGTTCCTCTGTAGGGTTTCTTCCTCTAACCGCCGTGGTCTGACGGTGACCACGGCACCGAGCCGCTGATGGACTGCTGAACGTCATTAGCTGTGTGAGCACTCCCTCGCTGCACAGAGAGTGCCTCACTAGTGAGCCCATCCTTAACCTTTTGGGGGTCATTATAGGCAAATAGAGACTCATTTTGATCTTATAACTAATGTCTGGTATGAAATATTCAAGGACCCGAGCCTTTGCCAATTAGCCAAGCTGTAGGCGGTCGATGATGCTGCTCTGACTGCATTCACTGTGACTGGATATGTGACCAGCTTCCTGTCATGGCCAACTGCGGGGATGTTGTCAGTGTCCCTGTCAAGGCGGGAAGGAGCAGACAAAAAGTGCATTTCTCAGAGGTGAGTCTGTGATTCACCTCTCGTCATTCAGCAACACAATGGTTCAATTTTGTTGTGTGGTACTGAAGAATTTAAAAAGATTTTGGGGTCGTACAGGAACATTTTTATTTTCTTCTAGATACAGTCTGATATGAGGTGTTGCTCAAAAGGAGTCCAGCCTTGAGTCCACAATGAAAACAATTTAAATAAAACACGCAAAATAATATAAAGGTCAAAAAATATTACATATTTTATTCAATATTATAAATACTTCCCACACAGAAAGGGTCTCTGAAGCCACAGGTTTTAACACCCACCCTTACCTTTACAATTAGGACTCTTAGGCTCAGACGTCACAGTAAGAAGAAGCAACAACGTCCTTCTCAAATTAATTCCACAGTTGCTCAAGTTGCTCGGGGCCCTGAAACTCTCACTTGTCTAATCTTCCCACCGTACCCCTGAACTCACCTCAGCTGGCGGAGGGTGGAGCAGGTAATTCTGTGTGACAGCAGAGACTGAGGGAGTGGTGACGGTGACTTTGACGTGGGAAAATATCGCGCCTCCGCTGAGATTAAACAGCAGCAGAATCAATGGGGAGCCGGCCTCATGAATAATGTATGGGGGGCGTTCTCCCAACAACTCCCTTCGAAGCCCTCGAAGAGGAAGCACAAACACGTATAAAATATGCAGGTGGAGGTCAGATTATTGGCCTTTGATCACGTGCATGAACGGGGCATCAGAGGAGGGATTGGTACAAGGACATCACACGCCGAAGCTGAACGTGATGTGGGCACTCATCACTACATTGCAGGAGAAACTGAAATAACACAGGTTAACATTTTATTCTTTCTGTTCATTTCAGGGCAAAGTGAAGTGATTTTAGAGAGTTGGTATGTCCAACATGCAAAATCTGCAAAGCCATTTCAGGATGAGAGGTGTGAAATGAACAAGAACACGGAGAACAATAAGAGGAACAACAAGGCGGCGTACTTAGATAAAAGTGGAGGGGGGGGGGGAACAACTTGTGCAATGGCGTCTTTGAGGCTCTGCAATGGCTGACGTCATTTTATCAGCACCTGCTTTATCCCTGAATGTCTGCATCACTGGCTCCATCAAGGCATCTGCAGAAGCTGGAGGAAACACGACCTAAAATTAGAGAACGATCATGTATTTATTGTTAGGAGCACTGACTGAGTTTTTAAACTCCTTAATATGGTACGACCAGGGTTGAAAATATAACAGTATCCCTCCAAAAAGACTAAATGATGTGTAAAAAATGTTGTAGGACATCCTTGACAACATTCCCGTCCCCTGTACTTACGTCAACCTGTTGTTTTCATTTCCCAGCCTTTTCCTTTCAAATTTTAGACAAAAAAGACTTTTCTATGGAGGCCCAGAGTGTTCAATATAAATGAAAAAGTTAATATATAACAAACACTAAAAAAATAAAACAATAATTTGTGAAATGATGAAGAAACTATACAAATTCAATCGATGATTATAAAATGTTGTTTTTATTATCCTGAAAAATAAAAGTTTTATAGTTTTTTTTTAAAAAATTGAAATAACTCCATCTTTTAACGTCACGTTCATGCCAGTGATGTTTCTCTCACCTTTTAGCCAAATATATATATATAAATGAATAGTCTCTTCAGCAACCAAGCTTGATGACTGCTAATGGATTTAGCCTGTTAGCTCCTGTTAGCTAGAGCACCAACAATGTCAAATAAAGTTAAAATGAAATGAATAATGTATCAACATGTCATAAAGTAATGAGTTTTTTGTTTTTTTTTACTTTCTTTGACTATTAAACAAGTTTGTTTAATTGGTACAATCATTTTTTTAAATGTCATTTCCATTTATTCTGTGTCCAATGACTTCATAATCTGAATCCACCTCCTCTGTCCTGGCAAGAAAAAAAAAATGCAAATCCGCTTAAGTGTGTTAATTTTTACCAGTAAGTGATCAAGTGTTAAGTTTGACAGACAGTTTAAATATGTGGGAGAAACTCTGGTCCCTGTCTTGATGATGATGATGATGATGATGATGGCTGTGATGATGCATATCTAAATTTAAGACCACAGTCAGTCACAAGAGGAAGAGTCCTTGAACCTCAGTGGGTGTCATAAATGATCTTGTGTTAAATCTACCAGGATTTGTTAATGTTGTGTGTCTGTTCCCTGAAATATTTTTCGTTTCAGTGGAAAGTAGCTCAGAGTTTCTATGGAAACACGTCAATACTTCCAGATGATGCTGAGGGAGGTTGTGTGTGTTTCTTGGAGACATTCCTCTCAGAACACAACAGGTCCATTGCGACAAGAACTAACAAGCAGCCTGTTCATTATCACCTAATCCCAATTAAAGAGCTTGAATATGAAAAACAACACAATTGTTTTTGAGGGGAGAAATTATCAAGTTATCAAAGTATGAAGTGAAAATATCTGAATTCCTTCTCCTGAAACGAGGAAACAGACTTTTTGAAGAAACCCTAGTATTTATCTCCTTACTATAGACTTACTATTAGATTACTGGCACATTGTTTCTGCATCAAGACACATCTTTTGCTTTCCTTTATTGTATCTGAGTTGACAAGCAGAAGTCTCATTTGAAGGAAGAATCTAATTCATACACGCATTTTTACAATTTGGACGAACTTCCCATTTAATTGTCTCAAAGTTGTGTCAGGACTGGCTCAAAAACAATAAGGGGACTGAAAAGCTTCTTATTCTGACCCTTGACTGTCAAACTTCACATCCAATGCTCAATCCTGCAGGTTAAAACTTAAAAACATACAACCAATAAGATATTTATACACCAAAGATGCAGCACAGCGATCCCTTTAAGTTTCATGGAGGATGAATACTCATTTACAGGAACATGAGTATCCACAACAACTGTCTTCTCACTCACAGCATAAAACCATTTAAGGATTCACGCTCACTTGCATCCAATTGACAAAGCAATCTCACCTCAAGGTCCATTAAGTAGCTGAGTTTGTCCAGTTAGATGTTAATCAATTCCTTTTTTTTTAGCATCTTCAGTGTTTAGGGACACTTCGCCCGAAATCATAAATACATCCTCTCAACACACCCGCATACTCAACATTGACTTCTGGCTTCACACTCGACACAAACAGCGGCCTCTTGAATGAAAGTCCTGTGCTTGTTTAACCAACCGTCCATCCACCCGCGACCTCCTCCCTACACAGACTTCTCACTCTTTATTACACTCTCCTCCTCACTTCCTCCTTTCCAGCTGTAATGATCACCTCACTAGAGGTCACTAACTACAAACGTGAATAGGGCTCATAATAAGCTGCTTTCATTTTCAACCTATATGGTAATTTTTCTGACGAGGACAGGGTCCATCCCTCGTGCCCGCAGTGCCGGTTGTCCATCAAGATTGTTTTGATGTGAGTTGCCGAGTTTTGATACTGTGGCCCTGTTTTTTCTCCCCACTAAATCCAACAACAGGTAGCAGGAAGAAAGAACAAAAGTGAAAGTTTAGTGTTTACATTATTCATTTTCTTGAGAGTAATTTAAAGTTATAATGTTTTGTTTTTTGGAAAACCGTCCTTTTGAATTCTTCTATTCCTTTGTCTCACGCTAATTCTTCGAGATTTCATCTTTAAGTTTCTTTAGGTTTATATTTACCTTGCTACTTCCTGAGAGGACGTAACTCACACAAACTGCATCCTGTTCGTGCTGCGTTACATCTCAGCCTTTTATCTGCTGCATGGATTTTGTCACTAAAATGCGGCGATGTCAGCAGCATCAAAGGCCTCCCTCAGGGGAAAAAGCAGTACTTTAGAGCCACATCTGTCCACATCTGAGGTTGCATCCTGCCGTCCGTCTCGGCGCAGTCACACCTGGAACATGCTCGCTTCGACCTGCAGGTCCGTCGCTGTGTGATGTACTTCAATGATCCATTCAGATCTGCTGGGAGCCTTGTTTCTGAATACCACGGTGTACGCACATTGACTTTCTTTCGTTTCACAACAACACCCAACAAAAAGCTGACCTTGAGCTTGTATCGATTTGGGCTGAATCCTGTTTAGTCACCTTTGTATGATTTCCAGTCGGTTCTGCCCGGCGCATTCTTTCACTGCCGACTGTTGGTATTCAGACCCATCGTTTAACAATCAATGTTTTATTCTCAGGAGGATGAATAGGAGTCGCCATAGAAACCAGAAGTTCAGACTTTTTTCTGAATAAGTCTGGGCTGTGATATTGGCAGTCAAGGTTGTACTTTTTCCGTAATATTTAATTACGAATGCCCTCCTGTGGAAATATCAGGTGTTATTAATCTGGCAGGTAGATGCACTCTGAGCTGTTGATGATCAGATTGGGAACAGACCGACGTGGGAATTCACTGCAGCTCCATCAGAGAGCTCAGCTGTTGCTTTTTAATCATCGCCAAACAAACCTGAGCTCCGTCTCACTGATCCCCCAACTTAATTTAAAGGCTCTGGATGCCACCGGTTTGTTTATAATCAGTCCCTCCTGCTCACATTAATTACATCTACTCCAAAGTCTCTTCACAGTGTTTTCTGCCGCCTAATTTTCTCCTGCACGGTTTGGCAAGTGTAAAGTTGACTCAAGCTGTCCCATTTTTTATATTTTATTCAGTCTGGTTCTGTTAATTCATGAAACCATGTCTCTATTATGCTGCCCCAGAGTTAACTCCTCGTGGAAAACAGCTTCCGACAGAAGAAATTGAGATGTCTGCACGTGCAGCTGAAGTTGGGTTCTAGTTAGGAGGTAGAAATGGATATGGAGGATAGCGAAAAAGATACCCTGAAGCTATAAACAAGCCCCTTAGTAATAAATATACCTAATATTTTAGTCACTGATTCGAGGTAAAGGTGCGTTTCATTTGTTGTGGAGCACCGGAGACCTTACAAGAGAGGAGACGAACCACTTAAAGCATTTTTGAATAGAAAAGTCTGCAGCACCCTAGATGGTTGTATGGCTGTATCCTGCCCCTTCCCCACAAAAGCCAATCATCTGCTTCATCACAGCTAAACCCGGAAACATCGCTCTGTCCCCCATTCATTTAGATAGGGCCCTGGTGTTGTTAGCCTGAAATAACTGCCCGGGGGCTTTGCCAAGATGGCTGCCATGTGGCAAGACTTGCCTAAAAGGACTTTGATTGAACATAACATGAACAAAACTTTGAAACACTACCTGCAGCCCTGAACATCACGGGGATAGATTCTCATTAATGATGGTGGTTGTCTAACAATAGACAAAAACTCCCATGATCCCACGTCACTTACGTCTTTGTTTTGTTTTAAGTGAGAGACCCTGAATGGCAGAAATGACATACTAGGAAAAAATATTTTGATTATTTCAGTTCAGTTAATGTCGCTTATTTTTAGTTCTGTTTTGTAGTTATTATAACTGTGTTTTTGCCACGTAGCCGAGGGTAAACGTAAGTTTCTTTATACCATTTCCTGTGTGGATTTGGACCTCAGCATCGCCTCCCACACACTCCTTTTCACTTTATTTCCCTACAGTGTTTTTTCTGTTTGTTGCTGCAATACATCCATTCAGCTGAGATGAATAATAGTGAAAGCACAGCCCTATAATGCATAACATTCTTCAGCAGTCGGATCAATAGAGAGCGGTCGGCCTTGACTGAATGGATGAGTGTGTGTGGGTTCGGTGGGATGATGCTGTCATTACATCAGTAAATGAGCGTTAATTGACCGTGCGGTGTCTTCTTTTCTTCTACCGACGAGTCTTGATGGAAATCATTGCTATCTCTGTCTTTACTAATTGGTTGTTGCTAATGTCTTCTTCGGGAGGTGTGTTGAATGTCATGGCCGTGAGGAAGAGGTGAGCCGGCTTACAAGAAGGCAAGAATAGTTATGACTGATATCAAAAATGTAGAGAGCTGCTCTGAAACACAAATGAAAATACTCAAGTTTGTGTTTTCCTGTGGTTTGTTTTGCAGTTCATTACCATGTTTGCTCACATTGCAGGTTTAAAATGGAGAGAATGTACTTATGTACTAATTGGTATTCATCCGAACGCAACAACACCTCCTTCGCAGAGGCAGACTGGTCACCTGTTCTCCCATGAGGCCATTGTGTTACGCTCACTGCAAGCTTAAGTAGCAGGTTGAAGTAACGAGCTGCTAATGAGCTGGAAAATGTGGCAGGTGGACACGGCTTAATCAAACAAAACACTTGACCAAGGAAAGCATTAATGATCACAAGGGAGATGTTTTTGATGCATTTTAATGGAACTGCTAATGATTGTTTGAGTTTATATTGAAGATATTGTAATTTTTGTTTGTCTTCATTGAAAGTTTAGCCAAATTAAGTTCATTATTTGGTGAAAGCAAAAGTCTAATTGTATTTACTTTTAAAGTAAAGTTTTTTTTCTAAAACAGATGGAGCTTAAAATATCTACATATTAAATGGAAAGAAACTAAATTAGAATCAAAGATTTACCACTTCTGCATAATTTAGTATCTATAACTCCATGATAGCTACCAATAGTAATCCAAAAGTGCTACACTGCAAGTTTCAATCTAAAAAAATCGTCCTTTTAATCTGTTTATAAAATCTAAACGGTTGTCTTCAATCTTTCCTTTAAGACAAGTTTTACGTTGGTGTGATGCACGGCAGTTTTTGTAGATGAGCATCTATCTCCAGGATTTGGTGCTAGAATCCAAAAAAAACATGATCCATTAATTAAAAATAGTGACGTTTGAACTTTTGTCTCTCGAGAGAACAGGCTGACATCCAACAACTATTCCTCTCCACACATAATGAGACACCATGCGTCTTCCAGCACAGACTATTCAAAGCCAAATTAAATCATCAAATCGTGCTTTATCGTCAGGATGTATGTATGTAAGTATTTTTCATAAAGAATCCCCCTACACTGTTTTTTAAATTCATTTTGTTACCTGCCTTTTTTAATGTAAAAATACATCAATAAAGGCTTTTTATTTGCAGCCTAGTTGTCTTCCAAAAAAAAACTGGGTTACCCTTTAATTAACAGGCCGTTATCTACATTGTAATGTGAAGAAATACTAAGAAAAAACGAAAGTACAATCACTTGAATAAGGATAATCACATGGTGTAGTTGTACCATTACCAGAAAGTACTACTAATTACATGGGAATCAAGCTAACACAAAACGTTGATTGTTACTGTGTATTTAGCATTTGAATACAAGATAATACCAAGTTGTGGTTTCATATTCAAAGGGTCAGCATGTCAACATTCATGTTGTACAGACTGAATGCAGCCAGTTTCCACGACATAGGTTCGTACTTTCAGTATAATAAGGCTAATGTGCTTGTTATTTATATTCCAAGGTGATATTGTACACTTGATATCCAATGTGAAGGTTACTGTGTTGTTTTCTTTCAAATAAAAATGACCTGTATGTTCCAGCCTACGCAGACCATGGAAAAGGAAATGATAGCTAAAGTGCTTATGACTGTACTCGTCTTTATGTTGAAACTACCCGTATGTTTCAAGGAAACTATTTACATAACACTTACAGGTAGTGGAAAGCTAATAGTGGGTTAGAGGTGTTTGTGATAACATTCAGCACTAAAAGTTGCATTTCACCACAGCCCCTTCCACTGTATTTACATCAAAACACTGCTGTTGTTCAAATCATCGGCCCCCTCATGTGGCTGCCAGTTTGTTGCATACCAACATATCTAATGTTGCTACCGCTAGCAAGCTAATGTTATAGTTACTTTTTTAGAAATAAAACGTTGCTGATGGTACGCAACTTTGCTGACCCTAGGTAATGTTGCTGACGCTAGGTAACGTTGCTGATGCTACGTAACGTTGCTGACGCTACGCAACTTTGCTGATGCTACGCAACGTGGCTTATGCTAGGTAACATTGCTGACCCTCGGCAACCTCATACCAATGGCTCACAAACCTTGTTAGAAGCTGGAACCAGCTGTCAGAATTCTCACACAGAGATAAACAAAACAATATTTTTGTGCCTGACAAACATTTTAAATCATTAATTCACAATCATGATAATGTTTTTAAGGAAAAGAGATACTTTTATTCTGCACCTTTCTACAAGCGCTGTAGATTTTTATATATATATATATTTGTATACATAAAAATGTTATTACTTTCACCTTTAATTCCCATATAATTACAAACCAAACTTTTTTTATTCTGCGTTATTGTAATTATCCAATACTTTCCAATAATTTGCCAGTGATTCTACTACTACAACTTGACATTATATTGATTTAATTCATTTTAGTTTTGGTATTTGTTAGCCATGTCTTCATATCACTACATAATTAACGACCCGTAAATTAAAAGGTTACCGAAAGCTGCAAAAAAACTGAAGTTAGTGATAAAAAATGTTTTGGAGTAAATGATGAAATAATGAAAAAAAGATCTTTAAAGAAAGAAAGCCTGAACAGATTTATTGACACGTTCTGTGATGAAATAAAGCAACAGTAGATGAAATAGAGGGAGTTCAGATTTTTTTAAGATCCGAGAATCGATACTTCATCGCTGCACTAACTCGGGTTTAAACAGCAAAAGAAAAACCAAACATGTTTCATGGAAAATGCATGACGCATTACCCCACTCTCTGTATGCAGTGGACAGTGCATAAATGATGTAAAGCCTGAGAATATCACACTCATGCTTGTGTGGAGACACGATATTGTTCTCATATAGCATATCATGCACTTATTATATCCTGAGTGTATCGCTGCACAGCAGTCGCTAGAGGTTTGGCGTTACTCACCAGGAGAGGCTCTACGTGATCTGATCTGAAAGTAAGGAGAATATATAATATGCCTTTCTAATTGTCGTGTACAGTAGCATCATTACAGCAGACAGTTTGTTTCCTGATCTTTGGCTTCTCGCAGTTACCAACCATTTAATGATCTCAGTCACAGTGAGCTGATGGAGGATGACAGGCTCTGTGGAAACTGGTGACAATGAGGGAAAATACTGTCCACACACACACACACACACACACACACACACACACACACACACACACACACACGCACACACACACACACACACACACACACACACACACACGACTCAGTGAGATCCTTGTTGCCCAGCAGGGAGGCTGCAGGGAGAGTTGATCTGTTCTGCTCTGCCTCCAGAAATGCCAGCAGGTCAAAGCCGAACAGCTCTGAAAGCTCATGTGTGGTGTGTGTGCATTGTGAAATAACATACAGTCCATTACATACTCATAGTACATAATACCGTAAAGCCAACTTCATGCTTTCATAGGTATCTTCCGAGTCCTCCTCAGCCTTACAGCCGTCTGAAAATATAGATGTCCAAAATGGTAGATTAAAAGGCCATGTTGGAACAGTTTTGGTTTGAGGTGGGCGATGCTCAGTTAGGAAAAGGCAATGTCACACATTTTGGTGTAGCAATTAGATGATTGCAATGATTGTTGCTCAAGAACCCAACCAGTATTTCCCTCGCAATCGTAGAAAACAAAAGCCACTTAATGAGATCAAGCATACATGCACATGTTGACCTTATTGCGCTAATTTAAATGTGTGGATGTCGCCTCCTCTCACGCTGTTCTCTGCTCTTTCATGCAATCCTAGAAGTCAAAGCACACGGGCAAACGTGTCCACTTATTTCCACCGACAATGTGTTAAATGACAAAGACCATTTAGCCTCCCGAGGCCGTCACTGCGGGGGCTTCTTCCAACAGAGCCTTAATTCCAATCAAGCTCTTCAGCCTGACATCCAGTTCAGCCTCAAGGCCACCAGACCTCTGCAGCACTACTGTATAATAATGTAGAAAAGCATAACATTAATAAAATAGTGTTCAAAGCGTCATGTTGCCGTTTATTCTTTTGTTCAAAACTCACTGACATCGGTGGGAGGAAACAGATACAAAACAAACCATTAACTTCATTAGAACTGATCCCTCCTGGTTTTTGGACCGTTCACGATTGAGATTGCGCCGTGACTCCTAATTATCTTTTTCCCATTTGACACTGAGCAAAGCTGAGAAGTCTTTCATTGTCTATAAATATCCATCAAACAGGAAGAAGACCAAAAGATGGGACTGCGACAGTCACAGAGGTGTTGATTCACTGCGGTGCTAAATGTTGAGCTGGCAGTTTGAGTCGTCTGGGATGGTTGTGAAACTACCGTGACCACTTTAAGGTTTCTTGTGGAGAATCTTACATCATTTTTTATGTATATTCTTTTAAATTTACAATAGTAAAACACTGAGTAAGTAATTTACTTCCTTAATTTGATGCAAACAGCCAAAACAGCATGATGAGGCAGGATGTAAAACTAGGACTGTATCCTCCAAAGATGTAAAGATATCTGTTAGACAGAGGAGGGTTTAATGTGACATTCATGGTCCCCACAGGACGTATCATATATGTTGTTTTGCCCTAAAATTTGGTACAGAGATTGGTCCTGATTTCTAACAACACAGGTGCCTCCCTGCCTCCTCCATTACACATGTGGAAGCCTTGGGCACGAAACTGAACCCACAAATGCTCCTGATGGTTGGGCTAGCACCCTGAGTTGTAGCTTGCTGCCATAGCCGTGGGTGGGTAAATGAGTGGCGAAAGTCTTGTAAAGTGTTTCAGATAAAGCTCTATATAAAGGGGGGCCATTTGCCATTTACTTCTATTGCAATGCCATCATCAGGTCAAAAAACACACGCCAAACTAATGAAATTCACATTAGCCTCAATTATAGTTTGTGTTTAGTTCTAATAGGAGCAATCACAATGTTTGTTTACAATAAAGTTGAAATAGAAAACCCCTGTGTCATGAAGCTTACATTATTTTTGAATGATGTTAAGTGAAAACATATGATTCGTCTAAAATGCAAGTCTCTTACTAACGTTGACCTAATTTACCTCGTTGAACATTAAAGAAAATGACAGCTTGAGTTTACCCAAAAGACTGGATGTCGCTGATGGGTCGATATGGTTTATCAGAGAAATTGCGATCACCTTGAAGGGCTTAAAAAAAAAAAAGACATTTTTTAGACACGCTTGACAGAATTATGGTGACATGTGCGATGGAAATAGTCGCAGACGGGAGCCCTGTGTTCCCATGCTGATGTTAGCATTTAGCTCAAAATACCACCACTGTGCCTAAACAGAGTGCTAATGAGCTGCTAGCATGGCTGTGATGTTCTCTATATCGTCCTGACTGTCAGCAGATGCAAATAGGATTGCCAAATTTCGCTCCAATAACTCATTCGATTTTAATTATGGAAGACAGTATATATAATGTAAATAGTTAATCTTAACATTTACTGAACAAAGTATGAAAGCTAAGTTCTAGACTAAGAAATGGGTTTTATAGCTGAAAGGGAAATACAAGATTTTTTATTCATGAAGTCAAAGATGTTACGTAGGTTCAACAGAGACATTAAACACCAGATGAGCTCTGTATACGTCCTCTGAAAATGAGGCCTGCCGTCCGATCATGCACGACCTCCTAGAATCTGATTGGAGGAGGGAGCCTAATTGTCTGTCCTATCATTGCTGTGATTGACAGAGTAAATCAGACAGCGAGCATGTGTCTTCCCCTCAAACTTTAATGAAGGTAATGAATGGACATGAGCAAATTACCCTGCCCCGCTCACTGTCATGGCTCTCCTCACACGCACTCACCCTCCCCTCTCCTCCATCTCCGTCAGGGAAATTCACCGTAGCTCCCTCCAGCTCCACGAGCACCTGATCCATACAGTAAGTGATATGAAGGCATCGCTGGGGAGGGGGCTGCCATGAGCACATCCAGCGTGAGAACAGACATGTGGCTCATAAAAGTGTCACAGAGATTAACAGACATGGGGAGATTTACAGCCTGTCTGGAGTTGCATTTTCAACATGCAATACGTATGAATCGTGCATTATTTAATCACATCACGACAGAGTGCTGCAGGAACGATGCAACCCGCGAGTTAGCATCGCCCTGGTTGCCTCGGTGTAACCGCGCTCAGCTACACTTCGCTGTAACTGGCTGGTTCATGCTTTGTGGGTTGAAGTTGTCTTTTATTTGATGAGTGAGGATCTGTTTAGTTGTCAGACTGAACACCATCAGACCGACACACTCCTGTCCTTCGCTGCTGGCTTACCCCTTACACACACGGGGCAATTTCTATATAATGTTGCCTTTAAAGCTAACGTCAATGGCCTTATTACTTATATAGCACACACACGAGATGTACTTTAAAATAATAATACGATGATGATATACATTCAGGCTCAATCTCTTCCTCAGGCAGCGGGAGTATCATAAAAAATACATCCTGCTCATTAATAAAAGGGAATACCAGTCAGTGTTAACTGGCAGCAGTTGACTCTCTTTAACTGAAGCTGTCTTGTAATTTTCGACAAATAATTATCACATCGAGTTAAAGATCATACTAGACTGTAACCCTGAGGTGATTTTGCATGATCCCAGAGGTGGATGTGTTATTAATAGTGCTCCTTATGGCCTGTGTGTTCTTGGGGGAGACATTTTCATTGGTGCGCGGTGACGACCCTCTGATGACAGTGGGGGCACGGCGCCCTCACCTCATCCTGAATTTCATCAGCTCATATACCCCAAGGGTATCCGGTCAAACAGAAACCTGGAGGAGAAGAGATTCCCCCCAAGTTTCAACCACCAGCTGAAATACAGCAGTCTCTGTCAGCTAGGTGTAATTATGTCAAAAACCTTCTTTATTTCTAATTAAGAGGATGCATCACCGGGATGAGTGTTTTCCTCTTTTCTCTGCGCTCTGTTTTGTGCGAACAAGGGCTTGCTCATTATTGGTCCATTCAATGCAAGGGTGTTATAGTGTCAAATTAGATTTGTCTCACCATTACAAGAAGTAATTGGTCGAGGCTCTCTCTGTAATTTACTCTCAGCCGGCGCTGCGTTGCTTTATGGTGAATAATTGCTCCTGTCTGGCTCACTACTGTTATGGGTGACATGAGTGTGGAGCCCCTGCAGCCGAGGAGGCGATGATCCGCAATCCACACGGCTCCGACTCTCATCCGTCCTAATCTGCGCTGATGTCTTGTTGAGGCTAAATATCTTCTGGGGAAATTACGGAGAATTCTGTTATTTTGTTGACAAGAAATGTGTGCAGATTTATGAGAAGACTGCGCGAAGATGAGTAAATATTTGATGAAGTCGTGAAAGGATTTATGCTCCTTTCTAATGCCAGGATATTATCTCCTCATTAAAGTTTGGCAAGTTTGCGTCCACGAAACTCAAAGTGAAACCACATCCCAGCCTCTGGGTGATAAACAATGAAGGTGAACAAGCCCACAATCTCATTTAATGGCCGTAATGTGTTCATATGACAAGCTCACAGCACTATGGATAATGCATGCGCGCAGACATTTTAATAACCCAGTACTGTGGTACTTTTTCTCCCTACAGAGCCTACTTGAATCACCTCGCTGTATACTGATGAGCTGCTGTGAGTCTTGCCGTTCATATGAAAGATATTAAAGGCTGAAACCCTGAGTGCTCTATGCAGTTTTTCTTTATCGGGTATAGATCATCATTAATCACCATTTGGCTTTATTACAGTCAATTATGAAGTCATATAAAATCTGAACCCAAAAATAAAACGACATAAAACTTCCAAAGCTTCAAGTTTTATATATATTCTTTTATGTAATCCATTATATTTGACCTTTTTCTTTTTAAATGTATTATATTATGTAAAAAGAAAAGAAAGGATACTGAAATGAAAGTGATGTAATACTTTTAACTAAATACTAAAATGATTTCCTCCTTTTCTAAATGTCTTTGCAGCAATATGTGTCCACCGATTCAGCTATTTTGGGAACTGGCATTCTTGTTTCTGTAATTATATATAAACGCAGACAAATCTCAATTATTAAAATCCATCTGAGACGATCAGAAAGGCCAAGAGAAACATTAAATGTGTGTGTCATTACATGCACGCAGCAGATCTTTAGTATAAAACAAAACAAATCTAGTGATGTTGTTGTGAGCTTACAGGGGAAAAGTTATACAATTAGACATAATTTAAAAGAAAATCATATCAGATCATTAAACCTCACGTTTCTTCTATCTGAGAAACATTGCTCAACTCTGTAATTCTCTTTTTATCTGCCTCCCTAGCATCACACCAGTTTTATATTATTTACATTGGCTTTTGTTTGAGTTTGTGGTTATTTCCTGTTTTATTTTGAAGTTCTGCCCTCGTGTGTCATGTTTTGCTCTTCATTTCCTCCCTTTGTGTGATTTCCCGCCCTTTATCTGTGCTCACCTGTGTCCTATTAGTTACTCAGCCCTTGTGTTTAAAGTCTGTGTGCTCCCTGCTGTCTTTGTCACTTTGTCTGTTTTGTCCACCTGAGCCTGTTCATGTGTCTTCGTGTCCCTTCTCCCATGGTTTGTCTCTGGCTTTTGTTTTGCTTTTGCGTTTCGTCTTAGGGTTTTGTATTTTTTCAGATCTTGATTTTCAGCTAAATTATTATTAAAGCTCACTTTTTGTTCTTCATCTGCCGGTTTGTGTGTCTTGCATTTGGGTCCTATTTTGAGTAACCTGACACCTTGAATACCTTAAATACATTTTACTTACTATTTGCTTACATTTAATATTACAGCACACGAATGAATGTGGAAGAACTTACTCTACCTCAGGGAAAGTTTCCTCCAAGAGACTCTTGTTAGGCTTTCATGGACTTTTGCATAAACATCGGCACAGTATCAGTATACAGTCGAATTTGCTTCGAAATATTTTCTTGTTGTTTTTGTTTCTCCCTTTCTTCTGAGTAAAAAAGAGAATTTCTGACAAAGTTTTTTTGAAACCTTCAGTCGGGTCCAGATGGTGATTTCTCTGATCTGACAATCAGTGGGTCTGTAAAAGTGAGGAATGGTTAAATGGTGCAACTGAGGTTGTGATCACACTGTTTTATTTTCTTAAAACCGTTGCTAGTTGTTGTTTGGGACAGTTATATAACCCTCTCAGATGAGAGATTTTTAAATTAGTTGATTTTGTTCTTCTGCACTTTTACACAACGTCCCTCTGCTTCAGTGTTGACATTGTATGCTTCTGCAAACTACAGATATGTTAGTTTGTATGTTTCATATGTCATCTATCAACACTTCTATAATACGTATGAGTCAGAGAACGGAGCGTACAGATCTTCATCATCATCATCACTGCCAAAATGGCGATCGCTGAGCTCCTTCTTCATCCCGGGGAAAGGCAGTCGTCTGATCACTTCAAATCAAGCGTTTAATGAGTTCAGATCTGCGTTCCTGGACGACAGCCACCACCAAGGTTGCATTTAGTTGTCTCATCCACCCAAGCTGACTTCCTTTTTTTATGGACATTTTGACTCTAGTGCTACATTCAAATCAATCGCATTCGACGTCTTCACAAGAAGAGTCAATGTAATATGCGATACCTTGCAAGTGGAAATTGTTGGAAAGCTCCGTGTTAGCCAAAGATAGTAAGTTAATGATTTGTTAATTTTGTAACAATATTGGAAATTGGTTACCCGCTTTCTATCCTGCTAAATTGTTAACCTCGCTGGCTTCTAGACATCGTGTTCTCATGACTTAACCATCTGAACTGCAAGCATATTATGTACAGGAGTTCCCGTGTCGTGTTTCATTTGAAGGCAGCGTGCAACATCACAGTACTTAGCTCCTTTGCTCCTGATGCACGACTGTCTTTGTCAGTGAACGTGCACTCATTGTTTTCGGGAGATTTGGTGAAATAACTGATGCTTTAGTTTTTCTTAATCAAACCAGTCCAAACAATAACACTACAAAAGTATTGAGCCTAATATCACTGACTCATTAAAGAGTTTCAATAGGACAGGAATCTGTTGCTCACCTGGCGGCAGGCCACAGAGGAAACAGGCCCTCATGGTATATTGATGGCCTTGGCTCAGATCAGAGTCCTTCACTGTCTGCTAGCGGTGTCCTGGTTATACATGCCTCACAAATTTTTAGCTTAGGGATCGGATTTGAATAAAAATGTCATAAATGATTTAGCGATAAAAATGTTCCTGTCCTCATGACGTGCGCCCTTCTCCGTGTGAAATCATTTGGCAGCCTTCTCACAATGGGGTTCACCTCTCATACGACCTTGCTGCATCTCTGAAAACAGTACAATAAAGCTTCAGCTGGAGGTGTGAGCTTTGCAAATGACTTGTTTTCATTTACATTTTAAAAACATATCAATCGTGACAATAACTTGCTAAAGGAAACTGATATAAATGACTTTTTATCCCGTCCTGCCTTCATTCTGATTGCAGTGAAAGTAAATATAAGTATGCATGTCGCTTTACAGGCTCCCAATCAGTTCCAGAGGGTCAAATGTGAAGGCCACAAACTGTTAGGACGGCGAGAGCTCATTCATTTGTTTGACAGCTATGATTGACAGTTGTGGCGGACTCCTCTGTGCTGAAAAAAGTTATTTTTCCATCGCTGACCACGGGCAGCAGCGGGCGCACGCCTGGGAGGTGGCATTCAGTGTCAAGAGGAAACACTGATACTGTGCCTCAGCTCATTAGTCTTGCTCTCATTGTTAAGCGTTCAAAAACTCGCTTATAATCTTTGAATCTGAGGAGGTCAAAGAATTTGCAAATGGCAGATTTGCTAATTGTCAAAATGTGACATCAAATTATGCTGCAGTGTTGTTCTCGGGGGTAATTAGCTGAAATTATGCTAATAGGGGCCTTCCTCTGATTTTCAAGAGATTTAATTAAAGAAACAGCTAATTGGGCAAAGATTTAGCCGTATTAATGTTGAACAACTCTTGTAACTCTGCAGGTTTTAAACATTTTCTTCTCCTTATACTTCTTTACATTTAAGATGCTTAAGTTGTTGTTTGAAATATGTTATGCCTTCTCTCACAGGTATTATTGATCAGCCCGAGCTTGCTTTTAGATCAAGTGATCATTAGTTTAATAGTGATTAGGAAGTCACACACAACACAACACTGTGTACTGTACACTGCATATCTGACAATATACAAAAACAAGGCTACACTCATGCTAGCAGGTCTGAGGGTCTGCTTATAGGCACATGGATGCTTTCTGCTAAATGCTAATGTCAGCTAACACTTTGACAAGGTTAGAATAATGATGTTTCGCAGGTATAATGTTTACAATGTTAACCACTGTTGTTTAGCCTGTTAGCATGCTAACCTGTTTACAATCACAAAGTTAGCATTCTAATGTTTAGGTTTATAATGTTAGCCTGTTAGGTGGTTAACTAATCTTAGCCTGTTAGCATTTGCTAATTAGCACTTTTATTTTGTGCTAATTTGCTAAGTAGCCAACCTACCAACACTCCCAAGTTTTTGCAATTTTCTCCCTATTTTTAACCCTTTCTCCTGCTGTGCTCCCAATTAGTAATTTCTCCCGATAATCTCCTGATTTTACAGTGATACAAATCAAATAGGTGTTTTTCAGTTTCTGTGTGGGATAGACTAGGCTATGTGTTGAGTTACCTGGCAACCCAAAACAGAGGCAGAGTCAAGCATGGCGTGCGCGTGGGGGTAGGCCATTTGCCAATCCCCTGAAAAATCTCCCTCTTTTTCACAGTTTAATGGTGGCAAGTATGCAAAAGCAGAATCCTGTTGGCTATCCATCAAACAGATGTCGAAAACATTTCAGTCAAAACCGTAAATGCGAAGGTGGTGTTATAAGAGGAAAAACCAGGGCATCACCAGAGCTAGAACTGATCCTCTGAGTACCATTAATGTCTGGACAAAGTTTCAGGTCAATCCTTTCAGTGACCAAACTTGCCATCCACAGTATCACGTTGTTATCTTGGCTAAAAATGCTTACACATCTGTGAGGGTAGAGGGGAGCTAGAGAAAGTCCACACTTGCAGACTGAGTAGAAAATTATTGCCAGTAAAATCCTGTGATGACAGTTCTTCACCGAGTATGCTACGATTGTTTCGAGGCTCAGTATATGAATTACCAATATGAAAATCATCGATATGCAAAGAGAAAATATAAACAGCATATACTGTATGTTAGAAAATGAGAATATTCTTTAATCTGAGAGGCTGCAGAGGTACAAATCTCGTGGGTCGCCCTCCCTGCGTTCCTGCAATACACCATTCTCTGTGAATAATGTTTGAATAATGTTTAATGTTTGTATGAATTCAAAGTGAATTTATAAAGTAGTTCAAGGGCTGTGGCTGCCATGTAAGCATATTTTAGCAGTTGCATGAGACCTCCTGGTAATACTAATTCCTGCTGTGGTGAAAGACATAAAGAAAAGTCATTGGTAAGAGAATAGTTTGCACAATGAGTCTCAAACTGTAAATAAAAGAAGCAAATGATCCCTGAGAGAAGACGAGGCCAGAGTGGATCTCACGAGCTGGCATGTTTATTAATTTGATGCACAAATGAGATTTAATGGTCAGGTGTTTCAGGAGAGTCGAGGGGCACTTACGATTCATCACAGTGTGTCCCAGCAGATGTTGCCTGCGTCGTCATTCCCACCGGACTGGATGAAAAAAACGGCCAAGTTCAGCTGAAGTTTAATTCTAACAAAAGTCGAGAACGGTGTAAGCTCAAACCACCACAGGGACTACAGAGGTAAATCAATGTGTCTACTAATTGGAGACTAAGCAATTGTTGTTCACTCCATCCTGTAACTGGACTGTCGGAAACATCTCGTAACACAACCTCTATCTTGCCGGCCAGTCCCCCATCTCAGCTCAATACAGCTGCTTTTGGCCTGTGGAGGAAAGAGTCGGTGCAGAGCCAGACCTTCTGGAGGAATAAACACTCCGAGTCTGCTCCGGAGCTGTTTACGGATGGGAGCAGAGCTCAGGGATTACTTTTGAACTTTTTACATTTTTCTTCACTCCTGTTTATCAACCTGACTGCAGCAGCGATCCGCAGACGTGACGTAAATCTACGTGACTCGGGCACAAATATCAAGGAAGAGGTCAAGTTTTATTTGCGTTTTGTTTAGTCCCGTTCACTGACTTCCTTCCTCACTCAATCCCGGACGTTAAAGCGTCATGCGACCAAATAAAGTGCACTGTTGCCTTGAGTAAACTGTGATAACTGGGGATGAACACTGCTGGAAAGATTTGGGATAATGTAAGTGCACAACCAAACAAAATATCGTCTAGTTGATTTTAAACATTTGAATACAGAATTATTACATGTATATCTTAAACTAAGTTTGAGAGATTGTCAGAAACAAATTCAATTTCATTACACTGTTTTATAATTTATTATATATCATATAAGTTTTATAACTTATTTTAAATATGAGCAATACGGCATAAAGATACCTTCAGATTTCTCTTTTACAGCGTGATCAACAAACAGCTCTTTTGTGAGTCTCTCTAAGTCACTGTGGCACTTGATGATGTCGTCCAACAAATATATGACATCATTAGATAGGTTCAAATGGAGCACCAGGACATAAGGAGTAACATAAAGGACATAGGATGACACCCGAGAGTGTTGCCCGTCCACTTGTTCCCATACGCAAAGAAAAAGGCTTTGCTGAATGATTCAGGGCTGTCAGCAGAAATGGCGCGCTCAGTCTTTTTTAATAAGCTCAGAGCTCAACAGTACAGCTCGCTGTCAGACAGTAATGGTGCTGATTCCGACATAAAGGTTTGTTTGCTGCTCACTTGTGATTTTTCAGCGCGTGTAGGGGGACAAATAAACGAGCGTTGTGCATTTTTCAGGACTTAAAGCTTCACGAAAACCATTGATATTATGAAAGGAACACAACTTTTTGTCTGCAGCTGGCGCTCTGCTGAGTTGCTCGTGGTTTGTCTTGCGTCTCCATCACATCTGTGAAATGTTATTTTGGAATTATTTATCAGCTACAAAATGATGATGTCAACGTTCCTTCAGTCGTTGAAAGAGTTTTTTTCAATCATTCGCTCCCTGCTGCTTCATCAACACTTCCGCCCGGCAGCATTACCTCAGGAGGAATCTCAGAAGACAAGAGACTTTATTTCAGGAGCAGTCACTGTCTGCTAAGATGAACTGTGAACAGCTAAAGATAGAGGCTCTATTTTAGTAACTGAAGATATTAAAGATACATATGAAACAGGCGGAGGCAGAAGATGAATGATGGCACGCTCATTCAGATCTTGGCCGACTACAAAGCTGCTTTTGTTAAACATTCAAAGGTTATCTCCAGTCGGCGGAGCACCGGTGTAATTATGGATGTTTAATTGACAAAGGTTAGTTAGCTGCTGATTAGCGGTCAAGCTGCAAATTAGCACAACATCTGAAAAAGAAACCGGCTGCTATTTTTTGGTCATTAACCCAGTGACTCACTGCATAAACTCATTACAGTCAGTGCGAGGTGGTATTTCCGGAGCACCTGCCAACATGAAAACAAGATAATTTACATAATGTGTCCTAATATTAGCTCTCAAATCTGCATCATCAAGGAGATGTAGACCAAAAGAAGGAAACAAGAAGTGGGGCTGCTTGATGATTGGCTTCTTGTTAATGCCACTGAGTAAATTTTTTCATTTAAAGATTTAATATGTAAGCATTAAAATGTCAGAAATCCACAATTTAACTCAAGGTAATGGTGCTTTTCGTTTGGTCTTCTATAAGTCTGCGAATGAGGCTCAACTTAACGTGAATTAAACTAAAACATTACCTCGCCCTTGAACATCTGTGCCCGAGGCATGTCACAGATTTTCACCAGCAATGGCGGATGTTAGCAAACAGCCACATTACTTTACTGTGTGTGTATCCATGTGTGTGCATTAAGGTCAACTCTGACACAACTCAGCACTCACCAGAGACTCCGTTTCTCTCTCTTCTATGTCCCCTCTCCTCTGTGTTATGTTATGTTCATGAAGTAAAGTCTGTTCCCCCTCCAGCTCCAGTCAGCAGACAACATTACAGAACATAAACACCCGACAATGGAGGTCACCTCCACGGATCACTGCTGCAGTCCGGTTGATAAACAGGCGTGAAGATAAATCCACTTTTGTGCGTTTGATTACAATTATGAGGCACAGAAATATAGTTACTAGTTACTTTTCAAATTAAGATTCTACATGTAAAGTATATCAATAATAAGAAATAATCAAATAATATAATCGTACAACACCAAAAGTAGTCACTTTGCATTTCTTTTACTTTTTGATTATTTATTTATTTTTTTTACATTTCATGCTAATATGTCTGTTCTTTGAATCAAGCAAACATTTTTACTTGTACAGTCATGGGTTATTGTTTTTTTACACAGTGGCATTACAACTTTTACTTCAGTAAATGATTTGAACACTTCCTCCATTGCTGGTTCACGACATGTAAAATCCAAACAGGGATGAAGTAGTCATTTGTTTCACTGTGACAGGGATCATATTCAGAACAAGCTAGCTAATCATGTATGACAGGAAATTAATTCCCTCCACAAAGCAGACTGTAATGGTCATGCAGCTATTGCTCAGCTAATTTAGAGTTATGTCTCAGCTTGAGTCATATCTAATTACCTTTCCTATTCATCATCTGTTTATTTGTGTGTCATTAGGAACGTGGCCACTTAAAAGGGTTAAAAGAATCCATGAAATCTGATTAGGCTGCCGCTCACTTTGGCAACTGGAAAAGACTGATGGGGAGAATCTCCAATGAAGATGAATAACAGGAGCTCCTCTTGAAATGCCAGCCCAGAGCAACTGCTGCACTGATGTGGAGCGAGAGGAATGAATGCAGTGTTGATTTAGCTACATACAGTTTTTATGATCCATTTTTGACAACTTATGTGCAACTTTTTATTTTGAAAAGATGTATTGTATTTAACATTAACAATAGATATGATGTTAAAAGATGTTGCTCATCACCACTTTGCAGTTCCCCCCAGCTCTACGGAGTCTTTTAGCTCATTGTTTTGGTTTTGGAGCCCACAACTTTACTGTTTTGTTCACTTTCACTGCTCATGAAGCAGTGTTTCCAGCATGCAGATGAACCAGTCTAGCTGGTGGACAGTGGAGCATTTGGTAGCTAAAGAGCCAGATATTTCCCTCAGAGGCTGGTGGAGACCAAAAACAGAGCTAAAAGAAGAGTGAACATTGGACTGATGTTACAAGCTTACGTGATTTTGACAACGCAACTCGACTTCAAAGTTACTTCCTAACTCCTTCATTTAGACAGAATTAAAATAAAAGTTGTCACGACAAAGAAATAGTTACTTGTGCTTTTCCATCATTTCTTTTTATTCATTTTCATTCGTTACCACTTCTGCTTCCCAACAGGTGTCATTGTCAAGATGTCAGATATCTTCATGTGTTATGTGACCTGGAGCAGAGGTTATTGCATCACAAACAGTCAAAAGAAAACAAAAGAAGTCAAATCTAAGGGAGCCCTAAGTACCTGTTTCCAGAACTTTTAATAACATTTGCTAGTAGCTCAGTTGCCATAAAGAAAGTTCAGCTTTATTCACCATAGTTTTGGAGCATTTTTAGGACTTGACCATGAGATGTTATTACATTTTTTGTCGTTTATCATTAAATACTGGCTGAAATAATTAATTATTTGTTGCTCAGGTAAATGTATGATTTCAATCTGTAGCAAATAAGGTTAAAAAAAAAGTGTGATGCTCTTTTTTTAAGAAGATGAATGAAGGCTGTGGTCTGGTAGCCTGTGATTTATCTCTGCTCGGCGTGTACCTGCTGCAACAACAGAAGACAGGTATATCCACGTCAGCACAAGTGAGATAAATTAACTCTACCTCTATATTTAGCCTGATTTAGAGCAAGAAGCTGAACTGATTTATTACCACCATCTCATTGGTGTCAGATGAATGATGAACGTCTCGGTGTGAAAACTACCACAACAGGAGACTTTATAGCCTTGTTTTTCTTTTTCCTCCGTGACCTCCCAACACATTAGGCAAGAGCGTACTGTAATGTGCAGGGAAGTGTGTGATTTAATTGTGTACATACCTGCCAAATCTCCCAAAGTGTCTGTGACCTTCTTCATGCTGTACGCTCGCAAAGTTACAGCCACTGTCCTTTCTCAGTGATGATTTCATGAGGTAATACGTCGTGCTAATGGATGGATCAATAGCGTGACGTCAGTGGATGCATATTAATGGCGCTGTGGCCCGTGTGTGAGCCTCGAGACCTACAGTAGCTCTAATGATGTGAGGAAAATGACATCAGGGGTCGGCTGACAGCCCAATAATGAGTACAGCGTTCAGTCCAAATCCAGGTACATGCTCCCCTACCTCTGGCCTCTGAACCCAGACTGCCCGTGACGTCTGAGCCAGGAGAATGATAATTGGGCTCTGATGTGCTGCACTTCGTCCACAGAGAGAGGAGAGGTGGAGGAGAAACACGAGAAACTGGTCGCGTGTGTTGCTGCAGATGTGCAGACTTTAAAAAAAAGAATGTGGAGATAAAATATTACTTCATTATGTTTGTTTAGATGTCGTTATGAGTAGAAATCCCAGCACTTAACGCCTCAGCAAGAGAGGTTTAAAAAACGGCTTAACAAGGTATGCTGTGAACTGTTGTCGGCTCTCTCTATTCCCTATGCACTCACAGAGCACAAACACACACACACACACACACACACACACACACACACACACACACACACACATCACAGTCATCGCTGTGACTGAGACTACTGCAAACAAATTGTCAGCTGCTTGGCCTTTTCTCAAATGCCACATATCCTCTCGTCTCATGGTCCACTACCGAAATAAACCGGATACAAATCTGTTAAAACCTGAGAGTGAATTAATTAATTAATTTAATTGTTCACTGATCTTTCTGTAATCGAGTTAAAGTTTAAAAGCTGCCACAGGAATGAGTCCTAAAGTTAGCATTTTTTGCACTTCTGGTTCCTTCCTTTCAAATTCGAAGTGGGTTTTTTTAATAGGTTTAATAGGTGTAAACAATTTTATAATTAGTCCTGCAAATAATCAGCAGATTGTTCAATAATGAAAGTTCTGGTTGATTGCAGCCCTTCTGCCTGCAAACGATACGGTTCAAAATACCCACGTACAAAAGTGTCAGTGGGATTTGCCACTGCTGACGCTGCTCTACGCCGACTCCTTCTCTCTTGTGGTTTCGTCTGATGTGCTCTACAGGCATCAACTGACGTCAGGTGTGTGTTGCATTAGTAACTCAGTCAGAAGTCAGCACCTTGGCTCAGTGATGTCTGAGTCTGCACAGCAAAATCTCCCTCAGGTGTGCTATTGATTACAGTCTACAGCTGAGACTGAATCCTTGAGCGTATCGATGTAAGTGAGGCTGCATTTTGTTGCCTTGAATTTAAGTATCATCTGTAAGATGAGGATTTCTTTTTGATTATTCACAGGTTAAAGCTGTACTCATCGAAGTCAGACTCACCAGAGAAATCAATCTCTCCCCATGTTCTGTAACGGTCTAAAAGCTTTTCACGATGCTATGACTCAGATTCTTGTCTTTTTCTGGCATGGGTATGACGTTTAGGAATAGATTGAAGACTGTCAAACAGTCCAATCGATGGCTTCAGAACAAAAATATTATGATTTTTCTTTGTTGCCTTACCTCAACCCTACTGTACCTAATAAAAAGCTGAAAAAGAAAAAGCAGGCATTAAAAACAGTTTTCTTTAAAGAACATTATCCAAGTTTTTGCAGGATTGTCCTAGATTTTAGTGTCAGAAGTCAGAAGTCCACAAACTGGCTAACGATTTGCTAACGTTAGCTTCCATATGCCGCCGGTCATCATACCAGACTAGGAAAGGCTGTCGCTGCAAAGCCTCTGAGCGTATTGAATTGAGCAAGAGTGCGTTTTGTTGCTATCAATCTCACTATTTATTTCTGAAGAGGAAAGTGTGTCATTTCCTCTTTCAAAAGTTTTATAGTCTGACTTTAAAGAATTGATAGGAATCAAGTGTGGAGACGCAGAAACGCTGTCAGAGATTTGACATGAATGAGATTCTTGCCATTTTCTCTGACGAGCGGAGCCGCACTCGAAGAGATTTGATCTTGGCACAAAATGCTGGTGATTCACAGCTTCAACGAAAAATATTAGCACAATAACTGGCCTTGAAAAATGAGTCAAACTGATTCAGTTGGGGAGAATAACTTAATACCTCATATCAGACACCTCGGTCTGTCCGTCTCCTTTCAAGGGTGGAAGACGACGGACCCAAAGTTTCAGATTCTGTCCACTTAAACGACAAACATCTCTTTTGCTGGATGTCTGGCATTAAAGAAATGACATGTGTCACCAGTGTAAATACAACAGTAGCTTTCTGTCATGGCTGAACTTTTGCACTGTGCTGCAGTCAGTCAAGCGGGGCCCAAGAGACGGCACTGATGAAAGGGCTTCATGTGGATTCCCCCTCCAGAAAGCTGTCACTCACACGACACCCCTGAGGAGCGGGGGAGTTCCTGGGCTGGAGCTCCAGTTTAGGGTTGGGGAGAAGGAGTTGCATGTCGAACAGAGACAGTCTGAGTGTTTCAGGCAGCGGCTTACCAACAGCAAAGTCAGATTAGAGAGGAGCTGAAAACAATGTTGAACGATGGCTCCGTATAAAGTATTTGATCATATTCACTGTTCATTTTAGATAAAGACAATTTAGGAAATACAGATTTTTGCATCAAACATCCTCTTATTAATATTATCATTAGATCTGTGCAATTACGTCACATTTTCTGAGCTGGCAAGTCGTTCTTCTGGCTTCCTTGTGATGAGCTTTAAGTCCTACTCTACTGTGTTGTATTTATCAGGGTTAATGCTAATATAGACTTTTTCTAACCAATGAAGGTCACTCTGTGTGGATATTAACCTAATGACATGGTACAAATTACATGTGAGAAGAAAAAATGATATATAACATGCAAATCAATAGAAAGTTTCTTCCCATCAGCCAGACATTTACTTTTGTCTGCCGTATTTCTGCATATATGACAATAATGTCAGTCATGTCTGTATGTTTTGAGTCCAGTTTGGGAGTGAGATGGTAAGTCTTACACAAAACATTTTCAGATTATTCACTAAAGCACGTTAGCATGGTGACCGTGGATATAACGAGGAAAATCTGGATGCAGCATCGGAGAAGGAGTCCTGCTCATTCCTATGAAAGGCCATGAAGCCCCTTGACATCCCGGGTATAAAATTACTGGGATCTGCTGCGTTGTTGGGCCCAAGAGCGTGTGCCTGGCTAACTTGAATGGGGATGACATGAATTAAATTGTGGAGCTTGTCTAGACTTCCCAAATGTAATCAGACCGAATGGCTCAATTTATGATTGTAAAACGAGTCATTCTGTAGGCTCGAAAAAATATACCGGCCATTTTACAGCCCCTTCTTTCACAATTTGGTTTCGAAGCCTGGTGTTCATCCTGTGGGCTCGATGGTGGCGTTAGGATTTAGCTAATAGCATCACTGTATCTAACTACACCCACGCAGATTCACAGAGCTGCATCACGGTTGTATTTTTGTTGATTCCCTTCCGACGACTTGCTCAAATGTACGATTTATGTTTCCTCTACAACTGTGGCGATGTTTGTACTTTTAGCACATTTTCTATCCGTCACAAATCTGTCTCGTCTCATGCTGAGCTGTGTGAACAATTTGTGAAAGCATTTGTTATAGTGTGTGTGTGCCTGTCTGTGTTGTTCTTTATGTCTGTGCACCTCCATGAATCACTTCGCATTACTCAACCTCTGTTTTCCTCGATCTATCAGCCCCTCCCTGCCACTCGCCACTGCAGCCAGTAAAAGACAACATAGCTGAGACTGAAGCCATTTGAGTGAAATATATCCAGGGTGATCTTTGGGTGCCCGGGAAGGCCACCGGCGCCCCGCCCAATCCCGACGCATCCTCCTGGGACTGGTTGCTTGGCAACACTGGCTGATTGGGTTAGCAGGGTTAAGAAAGGGTCTGGCACGGGCCGGAGGAATCAGATCACTCCCATTGATCATCTTCTCCCTGCGCTCCTCTGAGAGCTGAGGCCACGGCCACAAAATCAAAGCCCTGCCGTCGTGTCTGAGAGGGGTTATTACGCACACAGGGGAGCTGAGAGAGACATGCTGGGCTTTGTGCGGTCGCTCGGTCTGACATCCCATACCGCACATCATGGTGCGATGCTGCGACTGCTCACAGTCCCAGGCGATGTGATTGTAGTTGAAGACCTGCCCGAGAGAGAGCAGGTCTGAGCTGGCGTGTACAGACGAGCCATCGATGTCTAGAAAAGGTCCTGACCTATTATCAGATATTATGAGATATGGGGGGATCTATTTGAGGTGATTAGCTGTAATGTGGATTGACACGCGAGGAGGACGATGGCGTGGGTGGTGGTATTCCAAATGCCACCTGCTGAATCCCCTCAACAGGAGGGAGACGCATTGGATTGATGAGCAAGAACACTTTTTTGTCTTTATATCGCAGTGATTTCTAAACAAATAATCTGTGTATTCAACATCCTGCTCCTGCTCATGGATGAAAATCACTATGAGCCTGATTATGGGTTAACACAGGGAAAAAAATGTTGTATATACGGAGATATTAGACCCTTTTCACTGCATACATTTTAAAATAAGATGTACCTTTATTGATCCCACATAGAGAGCCAAAGTCACGCCCCTTCCGGCCGACCACCTTATTTTTAGCTAAACTCTGTATGTAAGTGACTGGAGAGAGACAAATACTTTTTTGATCCCGTTTGAATTGTGCCATGAACTACACGTACAGGTATGATGTTTTGTCAGTTTAAAAGATGATTTTACGAGTCCAGAAAGTCGCAGTTTGTCGTAAATAAAGTAAAATATCATGTAATTTTGTGTGAAACTGCTCAGTATCATCGTCTCCCTTAACACACGTAAATCTGACCTTAAAGGACAACACAATTGCATACTGTGTTTGTTTATATTTGGCGGACCCTGCCACTTTTCTAACATTATATAAACAGTATATTTTTTTTTACTTTACATGAAAAAGCTGATTCTGAAGCAGATCATTGTGAAGTGAAGTGATGATCTGAGGCAGCGTACCTGCAGCTGCTCCTCACTCCTCTTCAGCTGCACTTCCATCAGACACAGCTGGTGCAGGGTCTGCACATGAGCCCTGCTTCTGGCCTGCCGTTTTTTTATTCCCATTTGGAGTCCATCTTTTTCTTCAGGCTCCTCTTGGAGGCGGCTCACCTCCACCTGCCTGCTAGTCACCTCCTGCTCCTTTACTTTGGAATTGGGCTCCTGAAGTGGTCTAATTAAAGTCTAACATGAAATAATTAAAACTTCTGTACTTGCGTTATGTTCACCTGCAATAATGTGGATCTTGAGGCCACTTTGGGCGTCAGACTGTAAAGACAACGCTGCCATATTATCACCTTTAAAGTCGACGCAGCTAAAGTGTTAGCAGGCAGTTTCCTATTAACACCTCCAGCAGACAAGGAGCGTTAGTAGCATTCATTTAGGGTTGTGCCTATATCCGTCTGAAGAATCTTCAATAGTCAATCTCCTTTCTCACTTTACATGTTACGAGCTAATCACTGACTTTATCTTCAGTTTGGTGCTGAGCAGGGAGTGAACAGCTCTGAAAACAGCCTGCTGATGCTATGAGAGTAAGTACTGTAAGTAACTTTATTAATATCGCACCTTCTGTGAGCAGAGACGTCACAAATTGCTTCATAGAGGCAATATTAATAAACAACACGTTACATGAAACACAATAAAAGCCGAGAAAAATCTAAGCTAATGGGTGCTAAAGTGTCCCCCTCTGCAGCACCTTCTCCTTTAGTTTTCGGCCTAGATGGAGGAAGCAATCCCCGATCGGAGCCCCTTAAAGACATGCTGATGACATAGGCTGGGATCCTTTATATCAGCAGGTTACAGAGCTTTAGAAATGATTACAACTTTAGACTGGATTCTGTATTTGATGGGGAGTCAGTGGAGAGCATTCAAAATGGATGTCACACCTCAGCAGCAGCATTTTGCGAACGATCCTGAGGCAGGTAAAAAGGACTTCGGAGCTCCTCCTTCATACACGAAGGCTCATAATTGGCGCTTCTCTCATGACATGCACCCACACAGACACATGGGAACGCTTACATGCAGCCAGAGAGAGAGACGCAAGCATAGATGTCAGAAACTCAGATTCATGTTATAATCGTTAGTTAAAAACATTTGTTTTTGTTCAGTTTTTTGACATGTTTCTCCTGTCACAACACTGTGCTCATGCTCTGGTTCAGTTACAGACACACAACCCACTTGGTTAGGGTTGGGGGAAAATGCTGATGTCACACTTACAAATGTTGAAACGCTGCAGTCGGGTCATAAAAATGTAATGTCAATGTGATATGACACATTTTGTAAACGTGTCATCATGACATGCAGCCTATGACACGTACAGATTTGAGTTTCTGTGGTGCCAACATTTTATCCCAGCGACTGGGCTGGTTAAATTTTGATTTCAACCAAATGTAGCCTGTTTGTAGTTTCTGCGTTTTGCCTTTGCAGGATAGGTGATAGATAGTTTTACAGCCATCTTTTAGGCATTCAGGTTCAGTGTCGGTAACTTTCAATGGCATAACTTTCAAAACCGAACTTTATTTGATATGATGAGCTGAGAGATTGTTCGGAAGACACAAAACCTGAGCCCAGCGGGCGCAAGATGTCCGCCAATCAGTGGAACATGGGATCTTAACCAGGCCTCTGATAAATAATCCACACCTGAACTTTTCTGAATTCACTCAGCTACTTTCCTGTGATTGTCTCAACATTTTTGGCACTCATTGTGTTGCCGCCCCTGTAACCTTTCATTTGTGCTGGGCTGCGATGT